>NC_086234.1:8735000-8955000 GCF_036321145.2 Pelmatolapia mariae | reverse complement strand
CTGTCTAACATGGGGACATCTGTCATAGTGGGACAATGTTATCCCAGCCTACCCTCTTTCTGGTTCTCTTTCTCTACTTCTCTCTGGCTGGCGTGTCCCATTTGGACGGTGACCAACAAATAGGGAGCAGGAAAGAGAGAGGGAGAGAGGCGACTGGTGCTCTATAAATCAGTTAATCTTGTTGTGTGGTCTGAGCGGCTTCCCTGCAGAGCAGATGTTTAGTGTGATTAAAACTTTTTGTCTTGCTCATTAAAAACCCTTTCTTTGGACAGATGATAGCTTCTTTTGCCAAAAGGCTAAGCCTACCTCTCCGGGCTGATTAAGAGTAGGAATTCCACACTAAAATCCAGCGTCTCAAATCTCAGCTGTCTGAAATAGTATGGTGTAACCCAATACTGAGCGACCAGCTGCTAATGGGAAGCAGGACTTAAATTAGATAAGATCTGGGGCAGAAAATTAACTGATAGGAATTTAGATAATTTATTATTTGAGATAATTGATAAATAATTTAGACAACTGATTATTCAAAATTGACAAGAGTTGCTTATGTTATCTTAAGATGTTTTTCTTTTATTGTATACTTTAAACAACTTTGAACTCTGATAGGTCACAATTTTTACAAAACGTACAAAAAAGTTATTGTTTGTTGAAAACGCTATTTTCAAAGATTATTGTCTACAATGTCGTCACATGATGATCACAGGACTCTTTGAAGTCCTGTGAAAAATGAAGTACACCCTTACTGTTTCCATAGTAACTTGGAAGGTAAGTATTAGGAAACTGGAAGGTAACTTCATGACAGTAATATCAGAAGAAGATTGAAAAAGTATTAATTCTTTGGAAGGGTTGCAGAAAAGAACACGGTAGCAGGGCTTAGGTTTACAAATCTGCATCTAAATATTTCGGAACACTGTTCTTTGCAAAGATGAGACCAAAGTGGAGATATTTGATCATATACACAACACAACCACCTCATACCAACTGTTAAGCCCAGTGATGGAGGAATGATCATTTTGGCTTGTTTTCTGGGCACCTAGCAGTCATTTAGTCGACCATTAAGTCCTCTGAATCCCAAAGTATTCTTGAGTCAAATATGAGGCCATCTGGCCTACAGCTAAAGCTTGGCCCAAAGTGGATCAGGACAGTGATCCCAAGCACAGCAGCAAATCTGCAACAGGATGGTTGAAAAATAAAGAACCAAGGTGTTGCAATGGCCCAGTCAAAGTCCAGACCTCAACCTGATTGAAATGCTGTGGTGTGAGAGCTGTGCATCAACACACACCTCAATGAAATTCAGAAATATTGTAATTAAGAGGACCAGAATTCCTCTACAAGTTGTAAGAGACAGATGAAGTCATACGTGAGACTACCTCAAATTATTGCTGGTAAAATTCTACAAACTACTGAATCATAGGGTTTACTTGGCATTTCACCGGACTGCTCAGAGTCCTCTGAAAACGTTCCTTTTCACATGACTGTTGGTTGTGTGCAGCAGAAGTATCTAATAATGAGGTAATTTGGAGGTGGTGGTCTTCCTCTACCTTGATGCATTTTTGCTCAAAGATAAACTGACAAATAACATTACTCTGGAATACAGTTTTTTTTTAGTAAACTATTCACATTTAAATTCATGGCAGCTCGACCATTGACCATTATAGTATGACCACTCAAAGTTTAGTCCGTAAAGTAATGGTTTTCTGAGTTTGATATGGAAGAATTTACTTCTCTTGGCCTTATGCCCATCTAACACTATAACCTGAACTGGAACGTTATAGTAAACCAGTATCAGTACAAGCCTAAAACCAGAAGAGTGAAGGCTATTACAGAGAGCCATGTCTGACTATTCCACCTCCCTCTTACTTTATGCATCCGTTCTGTCATTTGGCACGTCTTTGATTTGTCTTTCTGAGAAAATGAATCCACTTTCCATTTCAAAGTTTATTAACGATTGCATTAAGAGCACACATAAAAGTACAGACCCCATCAAGAGTCATAAGTAATGCAAAGCAATGTTACCTCACTTGCAGTCCTTTAAGTCCACATAACTTGTCAGTGCTTTTTCAGTGATACTCAGATTAAAAAATGTTTAATCTGCAATGACAGGGATATCAAACCTGTGTTCCACATGCAAAAACCAGCTTCCCAAGGGGTCCAGTACTTACACCTTTTCAGATTAAAAGAAAGCAAACATTTTTTAGGTGTTTCTTTTCTTAAAATTAAGTTATTATTCAATGTTTTTACACTTTTGAGCTCAAATTAGGCTCATTAACCAAAGCGAGTTAACGAGTCCTTGTGAGGCACAGTGTTCATTGAATATCTTTAGCTCTGCTTGAATATCCTTATATAAACCAGTAAAGTAAGTCATAAGACAAATATTTTATTATTCATTTTAGATTAGGTCCAGCTTTCTATCCAAAGGTTTAAAATAATAATAAAATGTTGAAGAATCACAAAGCTTTAGTATCCGTAAACTTATGGCCGCAAAGCGTGCCTCTGGAGTTTGACTGTTGGTTTGATTAAAATATATTGTACTCTGCTTCAGGTAATCAGTTAAAAGAAAATAAATGAAAAACAGTGATGAGATTAATAATATAAGATTTATATTATCTGATGGAAATACAAACGTTAATAGTTTGCACTGTGCAGCAACGAGGACGATCAGTGTGGTGCAATACTGTTGGGCATTAACTTTGTAGTGTTTTCCTCATCATTTCAACTGGATCACAGTGATGGTAATTTCACAATCTCTTCTCCTTCTTCCTCCTCCTCCTCCTCCTCCTCCTCCTCCATCTGTCCTCCTTTGCACTTGCCCTCATTTCCCTCAAAACTGAATCCGCTGCCCCATCGCTGCATCGTCTGGCTGTTGGTCCGTATGTTTTCTGTCTGCTGTTCAGCTGACAGTTTCCCTTTCTCTCACTCTCTCTGGTCTAACATGCTCCCCTCCACGCTGCACTAGTTTCTGGGCATTTGTGGAGACCGCACCTCACAGCACAACACAACTGCTGCTGCGCATCCCCAGGGGACATTGTACTGTATGCGTACATGTGTTCGTGTATGAAACGGAGAGAGACGGCCCAGTTTACGCGTGCTTTTGTGTGTGTTTGTGTGTGAATTGTTAGTGGAGTGTGTATAATGACGACAGGTGGCCAGCTCCTGCAGCAATTAATTAACACTGCGTTTATCAGAGCTAGACTCCCGTGAAAGAACCAAGCCCTCCAAATGCACTTAAAATGTTTCTAAAATGAACTCTTAAGATTTGGAAAATAATCACCTTGAATGTTAATTACTCACTTGACTTTTTTCATTCAATCACTTGCTCATTTATTCACTCACGTCGTCTCTTTATCGTTCTTCAGCTCTTATGCTGACTCATTGACATGCCGAGGTTATCAGTCAGTTACGCACACAGACGCACGCAGACAGACACACACACCGAGTGACTCAGCCCTCGTAGATTTTAGACCCTCTTCTTTGGCAGCTGAATAGATGAAAGAGCAGAGGGGGAAAAAGAGAGTTTTTCTTTTCTCAGGAAGTGTGTCAACTCCATTTTCACTTTGTCTGATTTTAACTTTCCCTGTTTGGTGTCACTTTTTGAGGTTTCCATTATTTTTTATTCTATTATTTTTTTTCCCACAATTTCCTTTCCCTCTGTTCTCTTCTTCAACACCCCATTAAGTAGCAAGGCCACAGAGAGCAAGGGAGTGCACCCCACAAATGCTACACACCTTAATGGGCTTTGATTAGAGGCCATCACAGTCAGTCAACCATTCACTGTGGCCTCTGTCACACAGTGTGCGAGTGTATTTGTGCTTGTTTGTCATTTTTAGGCGTCGACTCCATCTCACTGAAAGACATGCTGTTAACTGACATTGATTCTAGCTAATGAACCAGCCATTGCCTGCCCTTCACTTTACTGCTGTAGACGATGGTGTCTGTCAGCATGAGAGCCTGCGACTATTTAGCACTCGCTCTCTGAAGCAAAGTAAGACAACAGCATTGGTCTTGATGCTAAAGATAGCAACTGTCCCAGCTGCCAGCGAGGATCTTTGATCACAGGATGGTTAAGCAAAGTTGTACTAACCGTGTGTGTGACTCTGCTTTTTCTCACCCTTCTTGCAGCATTATTGGCCACTCAGAGTCCTACACAAAGCTGTGCTGTAAGGGCTTCTGCATAGACATCTTGAAGAAGCTGTCCCGCACCATCAAGTTCTCCTATGACCTTTACCTGGTTACCAATGGGAAACATGGCAAGCTGGTCCGCGGCGTTTGGAACGGGATGATTGGAGAGGTGAGACATATGGCTACTGAAACAACAAGAAGTTCCTGAATCCAGCAGACATTGCAGCTTTCTTGAGCTGCCTGCTGCCGTTGAACAGACAATTATTATAAAAAGGTGTATGAAGATGTTCAGCCACAGATCTAACCAGAATAAATGGAGGTTTTAGGCTACAGCCTGCCCTAGTAACATAAATGTAAGTTATTTATGAGTAGCATATTAGACATCAGCCAAAAACAGCACTGAATATCAAATAGAGCACACAGCAACAATTATTCTTTAGTTGTCTGCTCCTTTCAACCAAAGCAGTTCTGTTGAATTCAGAAATAGTCCAACTTTAAAAAGAGAGACACCTGTATTTAGAAGCATGGCACACACAAACTAACATTCATTTTAACCATTTAAATATGTATGAGGCTGATTTTAGGGTTACTTGCAGGAAGTGCAGAGAGCTGTAACTGACAATTATAAGTTTCCATGCCCCCCCAATACATTTAATTACAATACTCACTCTTCTTGTAGATCTACATTGATTTCTACCATCCTCCTCTTCTTTAGCTGCTAAAAAGCTGCTCCCTGGTGCACTTAGCGTATAGTGGTTATTATAAAAGCTTTTTCACTTAAAACCAGTGCTGCGTGCTAAAGCTGGAAACAAGGCTGATGAGAGTAATGAGAATAAAGTAAAAGGTTAAACCCGCAGGCTATAAAACCCGACGACTGAAATGAGACACTATAATACTCTGTGTAAGCGAATGAAAGTACAGAGAGGTTGACGATTCTTTGTGGGTTTTTCACCACAAGTCAGTCTTTTCATACTAAATAAAATTTTTATTCACTGTTAATATAAAAAATAGAACTAAAAAGTGTCAAAGTATAAATTTTCACTAAACAGTACTTCAGAGTAAGTCCCATCAAATAGAGCGGGATCAGAGTAATAATTTCCTCTCAGACACTTGTCAGATAATACAATTTGTGATGAAACTAAAACAAGACTGGAAAGTTTTAAATGTTTTTACACCAGGTACACTTTTTTAATATTAAAGCCATTATATTTTATGTATTTTAAATTGGAAATTTTAACATTAGTCCATCTAAAATTAAAAATGTCAGGGTAAAAGTACCTGAGAACAGTACTTGAGCATTTGTAGGCAGTGATTTCCTACTTTTGCACAAATACAGTTTCAAGTAATGATGCACACTAGGACAAGCAGCATTAAATAGTCAAGAGTTTTGGTTTTTTTGATGGGCTTTTTTTTAGGTCAGTGGTGTGATGTCATGCATATGCATACGGTGCTAATACATCATTTTCCCCGCACACACCAAGCCACGTCCAACAGAGCTGCATCTGAAAGTGAAGCACCTGAACAGGTGTTCCTCAGGAGAGACTTTTGCTTGTGTTTTTGTGCCTGAAGGCGTCGTGCTTTGGAACTGTATAATTGCGTGTGTGTGTGTATGTGTATAAAAAATGCTTTACATGCTTTACAGAAAAACTGGCTTGGATGTGAGAGCTCTTGAGATGCAGCATTTTCTCCTTGTGGATTCTGCAATGATGAAAGAAATGTTTTTCATTTATTGCTTGCTGCTTGTGGCTTCCCTGTTTTAAAAGGATTGCTTGTAAAATGTGGAAATATTTCTATTTTAAGCAGAGCACATGTAGGATAAAGAGGGGGAAATTGTTGACCACTACAGCTGGCTCACTGTTGTGCTTCTGTGTTGGTTTTGTTTGCTTTCTGCTTATGTCTCTTCTCTCAGGTGCTGTACAGGCGGGCTGACATGGCCATTGGCTCTCTCACTATCAACGAGGAGCGTTCTGAAATCATTGACTTCTCTGTGCCATTTGTTGAGACGGGCATCAGCGTCATGGTTGCGCGCAGCAACGGAACAGTATCTCCGTCTGCTTTTCTTGGTGAGAAGCACATTCACATTTACAATTTCCTTTGTTCAAGCTGGTTGTATCATTTGTTATCTTTGGAGTGCGATGTTGCCGTCTTTCAAAACACTTTCTTGCAGGGTGGCCTACTTAAACGAGTTCTGTCTCCGTAGACGCTTCAAGAAACTTCTCATTAAGCTTTTATCCCACCAATGACTGTAGCCTACAACTAAATCCCCTAATGCATGACACACACACCTAAATCTCTTTACCAAACAACAAAATTCAGCTTCATTCTCCCTCCTGTTATCCTGTTATCACACACGTTGATCCCGCCTATCTCAGGCTGAGGTTTTGAAACAGAAGCACAAAAGAGACTTACGCCAACCCATGTTCGTTCCTTCACTTCTCCTCCTCCTCTTCCAGAGCCTTATAGCCCAGCAGTCTGGGTCATGATGTTTGTGATGTGCCTGACTGTGGTGGCTGTGACGGTGTTTGTGTTTGAATACTTCAGCCCAGCTGGCTACAATCGCAGTCTGGTGAGCGCCAAAGGTGAGTTTTACACCTTTTTGTTGGAAGAATTTATGATGGATAATACAGGACTCATAATTACTAGATCATCATTAAAGCAGTGGCAAAGTCTGTTGTTTTCAGTGTAATATGTCAAATGGAGTCAATTAGTATTTTCTTCTTTTAAAAATATCCACAGAATAGCTCAGAGCTATTCAATTTGCATCCACCAAGCATTTCAAAGTAAGCCTGCCTGCAGGCCTCTAAATCCCGCCCCTCCCCGCTAGCATGTCCTGCAACCTCAAATTCCTTAACGAAATTTTGGGTTGGGTTTGGGAGGGCTAATCAATCCCAGAATTCAGCGCTGACAGAGTGTGCCTCGTCTCCAGGTCCGAAAGGTCATTTTCCTGTTTTAATTAGCATTCGTCGCTTCACTAATCGAAGTGTGATTGATGGCGGTGGCACCCTCCGTTGCTGCACATGAGCAATGGTGGCAGAGAGCGATGGAAACGGGCTGATGCAGTGAAATTGTTCTGTCATTTGGAAGTTTGTAGAAGGGCATGAGATGGCTGATGAATACTTACACAATGAACAGTAGACATATTTTGTGTGAAGAAAGAATCCAGAGAAAGAAAAAGGGCTGAACACTGTCATCAAATACTGCACTTAAAGAATCCATTCATCCACATAAAAAGAAAACAAACAAAACTTAATTTCCCCTTAACTCTGGTGGTATTTTACCATGCAGATAATTTAGCTTTGCTTAGAGATTTCTTTTTTATATTACATTTTGGCTGAAGAAAGCCCCAATCCCCAGTGAAAACAAGACTGTTCTGCTGAGGAAATGACAGCCACAGTGGGTTTTGTAACTGAAAAAAGCCTGGAAGCAACTGCAGGGAGTATTAGTTTAGTTTGTCAGGAGCAACGAAGGAAAGAACATGGAAGGACAAAGTCTGCAGTAAGGGGAGATCTGGGTAGAGGTACTGGTCAAAAAAACTCTGACGTCAGATAATAATTTTTTCTCTGACCATTGAAACGTGGGTATTTAAGCCAAAACAAAGCCTTTTCTTTTACATCACATCACATAATTGGCAAATGTCATTTTTCAAAGTGGAAACAAATATGAAATGTCTACCACAGTGCCATCCAGACAGCTAACTGAAGATAGTGGCATTTATTTGCAGCAACTGATCCAGGGACAGTTCCTCAGTTTTCCCACATCCACCTCCAAACATGAAAGTTGCCTGCTATGGCGCACATGCCTTGAATCCATGCGCCTCCTTTTTCCACTTCGCTGTTTATTTCTACAAATCCAATAAAGGAAGATGAGCTCAAGGTAGTTTACTCTAAAAGTGATAGAGAAAACATGCATGATTAGATGATACTGTCTCCTGTTTCTATTTCATCAGCTCCCGGTGGTCCAACATTCACTATTGGGAAGTCAGTGTGGCTGTTGTGGGGCATCGTCTTCAACAACTCTGTCCCGATTGAAAACCCTAAAGGCACCACGAGTAAGATCATGGTCCTGGTGTGGGCCTTCTTTGCCGTCATCTTCCTGGCTTCTTACACCGCCAACCTGGCTGCTTTCATGATCCAGGAGCAATATATCGACACTGTGTCTGGGCTCTCTGACAAAAAGGTAAGACACTGAACAAAGTTTCACTTGGAGGAACAATGAGGTGGAACAGTTGCTCCCAAACACAGAGGGTTTTTGTGGAGCTGTGAGATATGGAGAAAATCATGTCTTTTTGTTCAAATCCAGCTTATACCACATCATCTGCTCGCTGTCACTCCGCATTGACTAATAAGCCGTGAATGGAGGAGAGACAAAAGACTCACAGAAAGCCTTTAAGATGAAGTCAAGTAAAAAGACTCTGATGTGAATGTCTCTGTCCTTTTCCTATCACTGGGGAGCCCAGTGGCATGAATGACTAATCAATTACTCCCTTCTGTCAATACAGATGGTGTCTGAGTCTCAACTTGTCCTGTCAGTGTTTTGATCTGTCCATCAATATTCTCTCCGTGCCGTCTCCATCGCTCGTCTCGCTCACACTGTTAAAACAAGATCAGAAAATGTCAAATGATTAAAAAAAGAAAACTAAACAGCAACAAAAAAAGGGTCAACAGAAGAAAAGAACACCCACATACTTTACTTAAATGTGCATCCACATACTAAGACACACACACATACACTCAACCTGGAAGCAGGTCCTCAGAGGAGCTTTACAAGAAAGCCTGTCTTCATACATAGCATAAACATCTCCCAGGCAGGGATCAGCAGAGCCACTTCAGTGATCTATGGCTGTATTAACTGACTATATTAACTTTATGCAAATGCATTATGCTCCAGAACTGATATTAATTAGGCTGCACAGCATAGAGCCGCATCTTCCTTTAATTCAGCACAACAAAAGATTGGTTAGGTTTAGATCATACCCTCGCTAGGTTTACATGTTGCAGGTTTAAAGGACACACAATTATTTTAGATTTTTGTACAGGAGTCCTTGAAATATGTCTTGTTCTGAAAATAACATCATAATTTCCTAGAATTTCCAGAGAAAATTAATAGAAAGAAATCTGCTCTGTGGCACTAACTATGGACAAAATATGAATCTATCCAAAAGAAGAGCTTTATTTAAACCCAAATATATCTCAATATTTAGTTTCTTAGCATGCATAACTATATGATCATTCTTTATTATTTATTCTCTATCATGAGCCAATTAGACTAAATAGGGTTTAAGTTACTAAGAGCCAGTGTTGGTCAAGTTACTTGAAAATAGTAATTAGTTACTAATTACTTTTTTTAAATTAGTTACTAATTACTGATTACTTCTCCAAGCAAGTAATGCCATTGCTTTACTGATTATTTATTTTCAAAAGTAATTAGTTACTTATTACTTTTTAAAAACATGATACACAACCTCAATACATAATAAAGCAATAGACGTAAATGTAATCAAATGTAATCAAATGAAAAAGTCTCTTTTTAAAACTTGTTTTATTAGTTTTAATCTATTAACTTTATGCATCAAGCAAAAATTAAATTATATGCAAATCGCTCTGACGTGAAGAAATTTGTTTAACATTTGAACCTATTTTCTGATATTGCAGAATATAAAATACACTAACTCTTTCAAATAGATGCAAGTAAAACACAGCAAAAAATAAATAAAATAGAAAATTCAGCAGCACTAAGTCCTGTCGCTCTTAAATCTATTTTCACCTGTTTAGCAGGAGTGGGGTTGGTGGAGGTTTGCCCGGTGCCCAGTGGTCATGTCAGTGGGTAGATCCGGGGGTTTCTCTGTGAATTTCACAAAATTACGGTTTAGTAACGCAGTAACGCAGCATGTTTATGAGAAAGTAACAGTAATCTAATTACTTTTTTGCAATCGTAATCCCTTACTTTACTTGTTACTTGAAAGAAGTAATCAGATTACAGTTACTGTCCATCTCTGCTAAGAGCCACAGGTGGGAAGTAATCACGTGCAAATATTTCATTACTGTACTTAAATAGAATTTTCAGGTATCTGAACTTTATTTGAGTATTTATTTTTCAGATAATTTTTTACTGTTATTCCCGACATTTTTAAACAAACATGTGTACTTTCTACTTCTTACATTTTAAAAACGGACTCGTTACTTTTGGTTTAACTCTGGAGCTTAAGTGGGCCGGAAGAAGCGCAGGTGTCTTTTGCAGTACTCCAGAATCTAGCTAGCACTAAATTGCAGATTTAAAGCTTAAGTGTAATGCCATAATTATCATCACATATTTGAATTGTATATGATGTATTTTGATAAAGTATGTATTTTCATATTGTGAAACATCCTGCAAAACAAACTAAGCTGTAATAACTTTAAATGTTGTGTTATTTAGTGCATGATAAACAGGTTAGTTTGCAGTACTGTGGTGACTTCACAGTGATGAAAAAGATCACAAGAAAATTTTTTTATTGAAAAATAAAGTTTTCAATTTTCTTAAACAGCTGGCTAATAAATCTAAGTGTAGCAACACTTACATAGGAGGTTTGTGGTCTTACTGTTCACTCAAAGCGCTTTACACAAGTTACAAAAGCCATTCATGCAGTGCTTTATCTATCACACATCTACAACTACAGTCAGTTTCGGATCACCAGTTAATCTAACAAGCATGTATTTGGACCTTGGGAGGATACTGGCATCCCCAGAGAAAATCCACAGGCACAGGGAGCACAAACTACACACAGAATATTTAAGGAGGACCCAGAACTTGCATGCTGTGAGGCAACAATGCTAATCACCGCACCACCTTACCACCTGTGAAGTTCTGAAATTTCTCAAACAGGGTGAAATACTTTTTGGGGGGGATTATTTGTGAGCTGTGGATTTATCATACATATCACTGTAGTGTAGGTGTTTCATATTCAGGTTTGGAAAAATGTCTCCAGCTCAGATATAATGGGAATCTTCTGATGCTGTATGCAAATAAGAACACATGATACATAAGTGTGATTATAATTAGAATCATAAGGTTTTAAGTTTACAATGAGGCATTTGTACTTGATACTTGTGTGTGCTTTTGATTTTTTTTTTTTTTTTTTTAAAGGTTATAGGAGTCACTGCTGAACGAGATCACTGGCTTAATCCTAAATTTCCTAAAATTTAAGCCAAAGAGTTTCCTTTTTGTAAAGTCATTATGTACTAAAATAAGTATATTTTAATGCCCACATACAATATCACACATGCATAACTGCCCTTTTTTCTATTAAAGTAATTTCGAACTAATGGGAACAAACTCTGCAGTCCTTGATCTGTATAAAATTGCAGTAACCTTTCAAGTTCAGGAATTGTTGTGTGAAATTCTGCCCTTTACTTCCACAGAAACTGTTTTCCAAAGCTGCAATTAGTCACTAAAAGGCTCTTGATGCTACATATTATTATTTTATTAACTTAAACACACTCTGCAATTTTGTACACAAGAGGAGCTCAGGACATCGCCACCCCATCAATTACAATGAAATTGCTTTTAGAGGGAATCTCTTGATGGCCAGCATGGACAGGAGCAGCAATTACAGCAACCAATAATTCTTCAGTTGTATGTATGGGTGTCAAATTAAGATAGACTTGCACAATGTGAACCTATCCTGTAATTTCTAATCTTCTGGCTATGATGTGGCCTTTTTTTTTTCCAAATAGCTCATTATAACAAAAAGCCTCTCATCGAAAGCCATTGCAATTGCAGCTAAAGAGTGATTATATGAACACACATAGACGCATCTACTCGTACGCTCACATTTTGATTGGCCCATTCATTCGTGCTCAGCGCAAAAGGTCAACGCTGTAACCAAGATGAATAGCTCTTTGCTGTTTACAGTCTAATTGAGCGTTAACAGACATATTTCAGCTTCATTCTGGTCTCTGCATCATCTAATCAAACGCGAACTTCGATCAGCCACAGATTGAACCATGCTAGGATCATCTCTGTGCAGTGAAATGATTCGAACTCATGCATGTTGATATCAGATTTTAATAACACTGAGGTGAGTGAGTGGCTTCCATTCCATTTATGCAGCGTTACGTTTAGTCGCCGATAAGATCAGTTTTGAAAAAGATGGAATGACTTTAAGATGGATTTCATTAGCAAGAACCTCAACCTGAAATATGAATGACAGGCGCTAATTGAAGATGAAGCAGGGAGCTTGGGCAGAGGCTGTAGTTTGGAGAAGGCATTCCCAAGCATCGGTGGTGGCCTCTGGGCCTTGCAAATCGCCATCATACCTTTGAGAGACGTTGAGCCAGAGAAAATGACAGCAAAGAGTACGTGGTGCCAGCAGGCATTTGTAGAAATTTTAAGTGTTTGGGGTGTGGTCCAGCTCATCAAATTGAAATAAATTATTTTCAGTTCATCTAAGTAGTCCCTCATCCTTTTGACTCCTTTCTACCATGTTACTTCACACTTATGTCTGCTCTTTAGTTTATTTTTAATTCCCTCTCCATTTATTGATTCACAATTTCTTGCCTAAGATTCTTCGTAATTTCCCTTTATGTTTCCTTTTCTCCTTTTTCCAAATTCTTCTTTTTTCTTTCTCCTTTCCTTCCTTTTTATTCTTTCCTCTACCCATCCTTCATCTTCTTTATCATTTTATTTCACCTGTTTCTTCTGCTCTTTCGTCTTTTGCCTCTTCTTTTCCACATCCTTTGGTCTTTCCTTTGTTTTCCTTTTTCATGTCTTCATTTTTCTTTACTCTCCTCAGTTTTCTCTGTCTACATTTTAAAATATCTTTTTCCCCTTTTGCTCTTCTCCTCATCAGCATTTTTTTGTTCTCTCCCACTTCCATATTCTTCCCTGACTACTGTCAGTCTCTTGTCACTGCTTACTCCTTGTTTTTTCCCCCTAATCCCTTCTCTCTTTATGCTCTTCTCCTCACTGAAAGTCTCTTATTTCACTATGTCTCACTTTTCTCATGCGTCTTCTCCCCTTTCCCTTTTCTCTCTTCCTCCGTCTCCCTGCAGTTCCAGAGACCACATGAGCATTATCCTCCTTTCCGCTTCGGGACCGTCCCAAATGGAAGCACAGAGAGAAACATCCGCAGCAACTATCCCGACATGCACACGTACATGATGAAATACAACCAGAAAGGGGTGGAGGAAGCCCTAGAAAGCCTCAAAAATGGGTAAAGTTTTAATTACATTTTAAATATATTACACATTTTGATAGAAAATTATATTTAATTGGCCCTCATCCAAGTAAAGACATAGTAATAATTATTAGAATTTGTATAGTACAGTTGAGATTTGATGCTCTATTTGTCTATTTCTAAATTAGGCCAATCTGATGAGTGTATTTTTAGGTTTAAAGTCATTTCTAGTAGAGCTTAATTTGTATAGAAAAGAGCTGTCGAGAATGCCAACTTCACAAAGGACCAGATCATTTTTGAAGAACCATACAGGTGACTTGGGACATTTTTTATAAACCAGTTGTGCGCTCTTTATATTTTTTTACTGATTTTCTTGGTTTCACTCTGAAATAAAAATAGATTTTCAGACATCTGATCCAACATTTTCTTTCTTTCTTTCTTTTTTTTTTTTTTTACCTTTAATTAGTAATGCACCTGATGGAGTGTGTTGTCAGTCAGTTCCAGACGTAAAAGGCCACCGACTTATGGACTGCTCTGAAATTCGGCAAAAGCATTCACGGTCGCCAGATGATGAAGTAATTGTATCAGATACTTTGGTGTCACGATCAACTACAAGATAGATCGGAGGTTAATGTAGTGAGATAGATTCCATTAAATTTAGTGCAGGTATCCATGAGCCCATGAGCATAGATCGTAACTATTGTGTTGATCCCTTGACTTTTTAATCTAATGCAATGTCCTAACTTTAAACTTTATCCAACCAACTCAATTTTGTTGCAGACAGTCACTGTCTGCAGGGAACAGATATTAGCCCGTGAATACTTGCCTGTCATTGTGAACCCGTTGACGTTACCTCTTTGCCCAAAGTGATTTTTATCTTAATTCAGCCTCACAGAGCCTCTAGCTGTAGCTTTGGGTCCAAAAATATCCTTGTATCTGACAGCCTGGGTTTCTGTTCAAGACTTTTCAGTGTGTTTTAAGAGAGAGGCTCTCAACTGGTGCATTTAACTTTGGCATTATACTTTAAAAAAGCTGAGTAAAGCTTCTTTTTGATGAATTTCTACTATCAAGCAAGATTCAAACTAGATGATTGCTTTTTAAATTAACTGACAGTAATGTCAGACTAGAAGGCAGAATGTGGGCTGTAGTAAGTAAAATACCACATTCCTATTTGATAGGCTAAAATACCCCAAACCACACACAGAGTACACAACTCATTAAGTACAAGAAAAATTCACTAAGGGAGAAATTCTATTGAAGCTGATGCTGGTGCTTTGTGAAAAAATACACCCAACTTGGAACATGAATTAACTGTGATTAACCTTCTTTTTGTTTTATTTTGAGTTAAATGTCACAAACCATACTTTGGCATGATTACTGCTACACCTGTTGAAAAAGCATCATATTATGCCACCCTCTAATGACACTGAAGTCACGCTGATGTCTATTACTCTGGAAAGCTTTACAAAGCAGTTTCTAAGGCTTTGATACTCCACTAAACCACGATGAGAGTGATTATTCACAAATGGAGAAAACTTGGAGCAGTGGCTGGTTTAGTAAAGTTATTCCAAGAGCCCAGAACAACATCTAAGGAACTGCAGGCCTCACTGGGCCTTCAGAGACTGGGCAAAAATGATATTCATGGAGAGTTCCAAGGCGAAAACCACTGTTGACCAAAAAGAACTCAAAGCTCTTCTCACATTTGCCAAATCTTGATCACCCCTAAGAGTTTGGGGAAAATATCCAGTGGCCTGACAAGACAAAACATTTTGGAAGCTCTGAGTCTGGGGCTGCTTTGCTGCTTTAAGATGCCATCATCTATTCAATTCAATTCAATTTAATTCAAATAGCACAAAATTAATCTGTTGCCTCAAGGCGCTTTATTTATAAGGTAAAGATCCTGCAATAATACAGCCAAAGACCACCGAGGAGAAAGCACTTGGCGATAGTGGGAAGGAAAAACTCCTTTTAACAGGATATAAACTCCAGCAGAACCAGGCTCAGGATGGGGCGGCCATCTGCTGCCATCAATTGCCAGTTTTCACAAACGCTTGATTGCAATTCTTGTCACAGCCAGGTTGTTAGTTACTTACGTTTAGGATGTAACTGCTTTTCCACACAGAACCAGGTAGGTTTGGATAACTTTATTTGCTTGATAAAAGAAGTCATTATTAAAAAAAACTACATTTTGTGTTTACTCTGTAATCTTTGTCTAATATTAAAATGTGTTCATGATCTAACACATGCAAATATGACAAATATGCAAAAAGGAAAAGAGAAATCAGAAGGATTAGGAGGGCAAAGTTAGGCAGTGAAACACACGGTGCAGGGGTTTCTGGAACAACTTCACCGATGTCTGTGGTTCATGAGGAGAGCTTACAGTCTGAAAAATCCAGCAAAACTTGTAATATATAGAATAACTTTACTGACTGGCTGATGCATTTGGATTTTAAGCTTCATCAGGGTGGAAATAAAATCATACAGAGAACATTTTAAGTAAAATATATATATATAGAATATAAAAACATCAACCAGCCACTACACTTAAGATACTCCATTTGCATGCAGGAAGCTGGACGCCTTCATTTATGATGCTGCTGTTTTAAACTACATGGCCGGGAAGGATGAGGGCTGCAAACTGGTGACCATCGGCAGTGGGAAAGTGTTTGCCACCACCGGGTATGGCATCGCTCTGGAGAAAGACTCACGCTGGAAACGACCTATTGATCTAGCACTGTTGCAGTTCCTTGGAGATGGTAGGCACAGATCCAAATCTTTCATTTTAAAAAGTACATCTCGTACCTGCACACACTTTTAGATTTTCCTCAACTGTAAATGTCTGTGTTTATTTCTGTCTCTGTGGCACACTGTATGTGCACCATGGATCTGGGGTCAGTCCAGTTCAGTGTGTGCTGTATCAGCAGGGAAGTGGGCTTACAGGGAAGAGTTAATATCCTGCAGAACAGCAGGAAATGTTAGGGATATGATTATCTCTGTGACACACTCACACACACATATATATACACGTCCTACCTACACATACACACAAACACATTCACCATGGTGGCTGCCGCCGGTGTGGAGTTAATATCCTCCTTCCTCTGAGAGCTTAAGAGCACCCTCCCCACATACGCACACACTCACACTCACTCCGAGTTTTCCGTGATGATGCAACTAACAGTGTGTTTATGGTCAACATACGGTAACTGGGTGATAAAATGGGCCGTGCTCCCTGGAGGCCACTGGGGAGAGCTCAGCTCAAGAGGTGGCCACCTGTTCAGAGGCCTAGAGGGGTGGCTTATGTGGTAATGATATTTAATGGAGATATGTTCAGGGACCTTACATTCTCTGACATAAAGGGTGCTGTATTGGAACAGGGGAATGCATTAACATGACCAGAAAAACAAGAAAACAAAATATGCATATGTATAAAGCTTTTGTGTACACCTTATGCATACATATCTTTGAGTTTTGGTCCAAAACTTTGTTGAATTTCAAAAACATTAATAATTACCTAAATATACAGTATAATATGCACTTAATATAATTCACATATTCACATTAAAGCTATACAGTATCTCCACAGGCGGAAATATTCACTTCAGTTAGACATACCTCTTTTCCAGCCACACAGATCTCCACTATATATGGTCAGCTCATAGGCAACAAAGAACGAAGTTGCACCACCAAATGAATAAGGATTACCACAGGTTAATTAAACTTAATAATAATCGTGATGAGTGTAAATTCATATCAGTGGTGTGAAGCAGTGCATGGATGAGCTGGCAAGTGTGTGGCATATGATGTGTGTGCAAAAAGAACAATAAACCAAATTAAACACACTCCAATCTGAGCACATCTCTCCCCAATATGTAGGGTTAATTAATTTAATAGAACAGAATCACCAAAATTTAATAATGCCCCAAACAACCGTTTGTGACTGGGCCATTAATGTGGCCAGGGAAAGTGGAAAGACAAGTGCAAATCATACAGTCCACAAAGCCAACAACTAGACTATATTTACTCACATTTTCCCAAAATTAAAGGTGGGAATATTGGACGAGCCCCCAATTGTTACGACTCCTAGGCTGCAATACAGAATGAGTCATGCAAACTGAATAATAATTATCATAGGTTTATTATGAGAAACTGAAACATATGACATTTGAATATTTTGTTTTTAGAAATAAAGCTGTTTTGTAAAACAAAACAAAACAAGACAAAAACTTTTGCTCTACTCCAAAAACTTAAATCACCTTAAAAACTTCATCTATCCAGAATAATTGTTTGCTTTGTCTACAACAAGCATTCACACAATGGAACTCAGAGTTGCCTGAAGTTAGCTCTAGAGTCATACAGCTCTCGTCCTGTGTGAGTCACAAGCACTGTCCTTAGACTGTCTAACTACAGTGTAAAAACCTCTAAAACATATGACATGTTCATTATGGAAATGGTTATCGTCAGGTTACTATAAAGCTGTCATGTCTCTGACTAACTCCCATAAACCTTCATCCCTTTTAGGAGACACCGAGCGCTTAGAGACAGTTTGGTTGTCAGGCATCTGCCAGAATGAGAAGAACGAAGTCATGAGCAGCAAGTTGGACATCGACAACATGGCAGGTGTATTCTACATGCTACTGGTGGCTATGGGCCTCAGCTTGCTGGTCTTTGCCTGGGAACACCTGCTTTACTGGAAACTAAGACACTCCCTTCACAAGTCTCACAAACTCGACTTCCTGTTGGCCATCAGCAGGGTGAGATTTGCAAGTTTGTTCATTGATTTTTGTTGTTTTATTGCCTTCATGGAAATAGGAGCAACAAAAACAGGCAGGATAGAAAGAAAGCAGGCAGCAAAAATCAAGCGGGAATTGGGATGGGATCACTGCTGATGGCATTTGTGCACATCTGGTATGTTCCAGGGTTGCACTGTGGTCCAGTGAGGACACAGAAAATGCAAAAAAGATTTAGACATACATATTGATTTTAATATATATAATGAATATATTACATATATTGGATTAAATCTTCTTTTTTAACTGTTGATATGGCTCTTTGGTACAGAGGTTAACACTGGGTTCCGACCTGCTGGTTGGCTGGGGCCTTTATTTGTGGACTTTGAATGATTTCCCTGTGCCCACCTGGCTTTTTTCTGGGTGCTTAGGCTTCCTGCCTCAGGTTAATTGGCCGTATGTGTTGATGTTAGCGCGAACACCTGTCTGTCTCTGTGTTAGACCTGAGATGGACTGATGACCTATCCAGAGTATACCCCGCCTCTTGGCCAGTGTCAGCTGGGATAGGCTCCAGCCTCACTCTGACCCTGGCTGGATAAGCGATTAAGAAAATGGATGGATGGCTGTTATGTGCTCTAACCTCTCAGCTATCAGGTTGCCTCTTGTCAGTTGATTAAGTTGTTTTTGTGCGAGAGCTGGGTTGTTTATGCATCCTCGGTTGGTTTGATAACTGATTGCATGATTTACAGAAGGGGGATTGAGAAATTGCCTCGCTGATTTTTGCATTGATCATTTAGTTAAGTGACTGATTGGCCCCCTGTAATTTGATTAGTTGTATAACAGCTTGCTGGAGAAATTGAAAGACTGGCTGGTCGATTATTTTGGCTCTAAGTGGTTGGTTGGTTTTTTCTTCATTTAACATGTTGTTTTACATGAAGTGGCTTTTATGTGATGATAAATTAATGCAAATGGCTGTGTATTTGCATGCAATTACATTGCGTTATTGAAAGGCCTTGTTATAATGTTAGCTAAAATGGTACAGTATTCTTATTAAGAATGAGAGGGGAGGGGAGAGACAAAAAAGGCTGAAAAGCAGCTCTAATTCTAATGTTTACTCAGCATTTAACTTTGACTGCCTAATGTTCAATTAGCCTAAATCACTACCCAGTTTGTTGATGCAGTTGTTTTGGAATGTGGTTATTGAGGCAAAATGCTCTGGCCTCAGTTACAGCCAGGAAATGTCTATGGACTCCAGCCTCCTCTACTGTGTAATCATACCATTGTGCCTGGATCTGGGTTTTATCAGATTAACGGCTAAATGACTATCTGATCATTAATCCATATGGGGCGGCCCCAAGGACCAAATTAAATTTGGCTCTTTCAGGATGTCTCAGCTAACTGTAAGCAGAGAACAGTCATGGGATTTGGCTCTTTGTTTGTCCATGCAGTTAGAGACAGTTTGTTCTGTAAGGGACTTTAGGCATGTGTCCCCGTGTGCCTCTATTGGTTCAATCCTCTCAGCTTAAACAGTTTTTCTTTGGGTTCGGGGAGAATGCATAATTTACTGGTGACTAAGACTTGCCTCGGTGACAAGATAAGATATTAATGAAATCTATTTTTATGCCAATGGGATGTTTAGTATATAAGAGGTGGGTCATCACTTTAAGATGGGGGAAATCTCATCTGTCAAATTGTTCCCACTAGGACGATTCAAAGTTAAACAGTTTGTGGCTAACCAGTGATTTCTTGATTTATTCCTAAATTCTGTTTTCTTGTCTTTTGAGTCATTCTTAACTATGGCAATTGAGAGAAGTATTGCAGTACAGACAGTAGACATCTGGATGTGAGAAGAACGGTAGCTTCTCTTCCTGCTGTGACAGATGAAGCTGTGGCTGGATATGTGCCGTTGGTTCAATCTGTGAAAGATATATCCAGCTAGAATAGGACTAGTACTATTTGAACCTCTTGTGCTTCCCTCAGATATGTGCAACCAACATATGTCAGCTTAACAACCAATGCATAGCTACAGCCAGAATCACTGACATCATTAAGAGGAGAAGCTGAGATGGAGGTGGGTTGCAAAGTTGCTTGCAGACACACCACAGCTGAGAGTAGCCTAAAGCAGCTTCAGTAGTGTGCCCTATGTGAGATTTACCAATTCCATCGGAGAAGCTTATCAGTGGATCAGCCAAGACTGTTGCAGAGATTGACTTCTTGAACCCTACCTGAACCACCACTATGTTCACTGTTTCATCCTAATATTAGAAACACAGACAGCAGCTATAAATAAGGGTTCACCAACTCTCACTGTAGTTATAACCAGCAGTGGTCTATTATAACACACAACATTGTATTGTAATGCAGCTCAGCCTTTCTCAATAGATCAGATGAAATACAAACATATAAAAGAAACAAAACAGTATTTCAAGGTAATGCCAAAGTAGTCCTTAGAAAGATCTTTGGGGGCAAAGAATTTTTCTCACATCTTGTCTTCATTCTTTATTTGTTTTTTTTTCCCTCTCGTTTATCTTTCAGGGTATTTACAGTTGCTTCAATGGAGTGGAGGATACTGGGCGTTCATCTGGTTTGGCCAAACCTGATTTGACCTCCAATTACGCGCAAGCAAATATGCTTAAGATGCTTCGAACTGCAAAGGATTTGGTCTCCACTGCTAATGTAGAGAGCTCCCTGGACAACGCCACCAAGACCATTGAACAGCTGAGTCGACATGGTGGCAGCTTGCCTGTTCGTGTTCCACAAGTTGCCACAGAAGCTGTACCAGCAGGGTTTGCTTATATTACAGAGAATCATTGCTCTCTTCCTCAGCGGTCTCTAACCCCACCTCTGACTGCTGTAACCTCTCTGAAACAGCAGAGGGGTGTGAGCAGGCCCACACCTCTGCGCTACACACTACCAACACGCTCTACTTCATGTCTGTATGACAGACCACTTCCTGTTTCCAGCCTCAGCAGTCCCCACTTGGCTGTTGGAGAGCCACTCCCTCATCAACATCCACACCACTACCAAACCACCGGGAGACTCTATGTAGACACCCACTCACACTCGTCCTTCATTCCCTGCACCGATCTCCAGCTACCTGACATCTACACCTCTCACCCAGCCTCCTCACCCCAAAACCAGCATGTTCAAGTGGGGTTTTCCCGACGGAAAAGGAGGTCCAAGAGTTTTCAGTTTGACGATGGGGATGTGGAGAGGAGAATACACGGGGAGCAGGAAAAGAGTGACAAAAGTCCTGTGTGTCTGAGTGAGCTTAAAGTCAACCACCTCCAAGACAACCACATCTCGTCCCCGAGCGTTGACAATATTTACACAGGGGAGACGATGCCTCCGCGTGTAGAGAACTACGGCTCTTGGCCACCGGAGGACCTTGTTCTGAGAGGCAGACGCCGACACAGACGCCCCTCTTTTCTCAAAGCAACATGGGGTAGCGAGCAGATCCACCAGCTTGATGAATCCCAGTCTTCCCTGTCCAGTCAATCACCTTCAACCCTTCCAGACCTCTTCCCATGTATTCTTACTCAAACCACACCTGCTAAGGCATACAATCCTGCACATCTTCGAAATAACCTGTGCCTCCCAAGGAACCAGGCCTACCTCCATATAAGGGAGGACCAAAGGAAGCCCAATGGGCGTAAGGGCCAACGGCTGCGCTACTCGCACTCCACCCACCTACCAACATATGGAGAAGCAGTGCAACATGGGACTGGGATAGGGCGGGGCGTGGTACGGAGAGCCACCAGCTTGCTCAGCAGACAGTATGCGCATTACCTGAACTCATACCCTGGACTCCCCCTCTACCATGGTCCCCTGGACTTGCAGCACCACAGCCAGACTGCTAGCAATCACCCAGGATCCAGCCCAGTTTGCCAGCTGTTGGCTTGTGGTGGTGGGCGGTGTGGGGGGCAGCGGGCTCTGTTGTACCAGGACAGTGTGTATGGAGCCTATGGGATCTATCAGGGGTCCCAGACTGGATCAGAGGCTCAGGTAGGTCAGGGAGCAGGGGGGCAGCCTGTGGGGAGCCCCTGTGTACTTAGGCCCTGGCGACGGGTGTCCAGCTTGGAATCTGAAGTTTGATTGGAAACCTCTAGGACCTCAAAAGGTGAAAATTGTGGTTATACAGTTGACAGGACATTAAAACATTACCACTGTGGAGAGAGTTTATTGGTTAGATTAACGTAAAAGGGTAAAGTGTGTGATTTGAAGTAACTGTGGATTTTCGATGTGACTTTATGTGGTAAAGAAAAAAGTTTTGGCTCGCCAGATTTTACAGATATGTTGAACTGACGCGATAATCAGTACAGAAAGAAGACTGCACTGTTACCAATATATCCTCAAGAAAGCTACAAAAATCTGAAGTTGGCAGGTTTAACCCACTTGCTGCTTTCTTATGAACAACGCTTATGTGTTTTCTGTGCTTCAATGTGCACCAAAATTTACAGCAGTCTATGGTGTTGGCGCATGGTTAAACTATAACCAGAGTTTTCATGCTGTGTGTGTTGTGTATATTTTATTGTGGATGGTTGGGATTTAGTCTTGGGTGTCGAATAGATGGACTATCTTTAAACACAACCACCAAAAACAAGCAGCCATTGTAGCAAGATATTTTAAGAGAAATGCAAAGCAGACGTGGAGAGTTTTATTCCAACATGAAACATTCAGTATTAAAATGCTTTTATTCCAGAAACACAAAGCAGCAGCAGTTTTCTAAACTGAAGTAATAATCATTTTGAGACATCTGTTATTTTCAGGTAACTTAATTAAATATTCATAATGTTTTGGAGCTAAAATCTTCACGTCTTCATTTAGTGATGAGGCAGACAAGGGATTGACTATGTGAAAGCAGTCCATGTGAACACAATCTGCAAACTGGTGAAAGCGACAGGACAGGATTGACCAGCACTAGGTGTCTTAAACTATGGACTCTCGTTCCTCGCTGTGTCTCACTGTGAGGCTACAGTACAGCACAACATCGCACAGGGCCTGACATTAAATCAATTCTATATCGTAAATACTATATCAATATAGAGAAATGTGTTAATTGAGGCTGTTAGTGTCATATTCATGTATTCTACATATGATAGGAATTTATAGTCACTCTTTTTCTAAATACACCTCTGGCACATTCTGAGTTTTTCTTTTTGTAAAGCTGTCGCTGATTTATTGAAACATTTGTTATTACTGTATTAACTCTACAGTTTGCCTATATTACGATTTTCATCACTCCCTCTTTTCCACTCTTTTATATTCCCTCATTGTCCCTATTTCCCATCTCCTCTAACTGTTTAATGATCAAATTTAAATGAGGTAATTGAAAGCTATTCTAGTATCTATATTACCTGGCTCCCTCACCCTGTAATTAATCACTTAGACCAATTAAAGAGCCTTTTTGAAAGAATATGCATGTGTGCTTCTTCTTTGTTGCTCCTATTTTGTTGAGGAAAATTTGTATTCTAATAGAATACAAAGCTATATTACTGGGTAGCCTGATACTTCATTCCATGACCTTAATTCTTCACAGCATAGAAAGTTTGATATTACAAGGTGCTGGAAACATTCCTTAGAGATTTTGGTTAGCTACACATCTGTATCGCAAATCTCATTCAGCCCTGGGGTTAAATCAAAAGGAATATCATACGGATCCTTCAGGTTACACAGAATACATTGTTCACTATTATGTTAAGGTGGACAGACTGTGAACCAAAGCCTTTTTTGTGTGCACCAAATATTTATTCAAGCGTTTTGCACTCAATTATTTAAAACAGGCATCGTCTCTGGAAAGTTTTGATGGTGGACGGGAATGCTGGGAAATGTATCACTTGTACTTCTTGATTTAGCTTCCTGTCATTTGTAGAAAACGCTCGTGAACTAGTTGACGTCAACGATGCAATAATTTGTTTATAGTAAATGTTGTCAGCACAGTAGCATTATAAATTATGTTTAGCAGGTAAAGTAATATAATAGTGCAACGGTCCCCAACCTTTTTTGCACCACGGACCGGTCTATGTCCGACAATATTTTCACGGACCAGCCTTTAAGGTGTCGCAGATAAATACAACAACATAAAACCAGTACCAGTACAAAAAAAAGAGAAGATTTATTCATAACACCCGGGAAAAGATCCAGCGAAACCGAGTTAACATTAAAAACAATAAAAAAGAAATAACGCCAAAAAACAATAAAAACCCTGAAAACCATCAATTTCACACCCGAGCCTCAACTCTCGTGGCCTGGTACCAAACGACTCACGGGCCGGTACTGGTCCATGGCCCAGGGGTTGGGGACCGCTGTAATAGTGATCAAATGAGGAAGGAGATAAGAGAGCAGGGTAACTATGTCACCAGGACCTCGGATCTGAGTTATCAGTGACTTTGCTGTGACAAAAGATCAAGTTCTGTGGGGTGAGTACTGTTTTTGTAAAGAATTGTTACATGTTGAAAATATACAAACATGTCATTGAGTGTGTGTATGTTACAGAGATTTTGTGGTAGATTATGAGGCAATGCTAAGTGCCTGCTGTTCAGTGTCTTAATTCAGACTTCTCTGTAAATACACATCTGTTAATACATACACAACTTTTCAACTAGCTTTTGTATTTAGAATTTGCCAAACCTCTGATCACATATCAAAAATCAATACATATTTGTAGAAAATACAGTTAAACATACTTAAATATCAAACAATGGCACAACAGTGATATCTGATAACTAAGAACTAAGAAAATATACAAGTTAGAAAGGACAGGAAAAGACAGACCAGCGGATGAAGATGAGGATCTGGTCGCAGATCAAAGCCTCCTTCGCTGATCTTGTCATATGGAGGTCAATCATCTGCTGCAGCATCCGGGAGGAATATCCTTTTGGTGTTTGGGTCACATGTCAGCTGGTGACACAAATACAAGGCAGAAAAAAAAGATACCATCAACTGGCAGTGATGTTCTTCTGTCACTTCTAATCTACTGTCAACTTTTCAACTTTTGACATGATTTCTGTCAGCGTTTACCAAACCTGACAGAGTGGCGATCATGGCACGCTGTTAACTCTCCAGTAACCCCTGCCTGAAGCAAATTCAAGCAAAGATAACATACCTCAGTCCAAGGTGACCTTTTACTCCATGCTGTTGTCATAACGAGATAAGACTCCATTGAGGAAGCCGGATGAGTAATGTTCAGGAGCAAAAACATTAAGCACTATGATTTTTCCATTACTTTCTTCTTTGTTATTGGAGCATTGCCTTAGATTGGACCATAATATTGATTTAATCCTCTTCTCTGCTGCTGATCCCATATTTTTAGCATTTGAGGTAATTGGACTGCTTTTCATCCTAGAAGATCAGAAAGAGGCTCAGCGGGCTTTGGTAATTATGTAATTAAGACATGCTTTTTGGCCCAAGATAAAAAGCCTGGATTTGAACAGGTGAAGTTGGATTTTATCTTTTTGGTTACAACTATCTGATAGCATTGTTGTGCAAAAGGAAAGTATAGTTAGAAGAGATGCCCATCTCTATATCATAAAGCATCTATGTCATTATTTTCTTTTGTTGGTGAGAAGGAAAAAATGGATGCTTCTGAATTTGAACCTGTAATGGCCTGTATTTATATAGCGCTTTTCTAGTCCCTAAGGACCCCAAAGCGCTTTACATATCCAGTCATCCACCCATTCACACACACATTCACACACTGGTGATGGCAAGCTACGTTGTAGCCACAGCCACCCTGGGGCGCACTGACAGAGGCGAGGCTGCCGGACACTGGCGCCACCGGTCCCTCTGACCACCACCAGTAGGCAACGGGTGAGTGTCTTGCCCAAGGACACAACGACCAAGACTGTCCAAGCCAGGGCTCGAACCGGCAACCTTCCGATTACAAGGCGAACTCTTAACTCTTGAGCCACGATCGCTCTATGAAGCAGCAATGCATACAGTGGAGAATGATGTACTTATGCTAATAAATGCTAATAAAAACATAAATATAGCATAATCTAAAATAACCTTCTTCAGATGGAGGTTTTAAGAACTGCATGTTTCACTTCTTTGTTACACATTAACATCTGGAAGAGCTTCTCCATTCTGCTGTGGGAAAGTAATTCATCCCAGCAGCCATCAGTAAACACCCTCTACATGCTATCAGGCCATCTGGGGCTCTGTGACCAGATCTCTCCACATTTATGTAACTGTAACACATCAGCACCACTCTTTTTTTTTTGCCATTCTTTAACTCTTGCATATTGTTTTAATATTTATCATATGTTAAATTACAGTTCACATTTTTTAGTTGTTAGTGAAAAGTTTCAACTATTGCATGAATATAACTAACTAATAACTAACCTTAAGATGACTCAGAAAAACTCTTTGTCAAAACTTTGTTTTTCATTGAGTCTGAATTTTAAATTGTCCTGATCTCTATGGATCTATGGATTGTTATGCATGTATGGATCTAAAAAAATCAAAAGTCAGAGAAAGCGAGAAACTTCGTAAAATTGATTGGACCACCAAAATTGCTCCAAGAGCCCACCACATCCAAGAGGTCACAGAAGAACCCGGAACAACATTTGAAGATCTGAATGTCACACTTGCTCAAATAAAATTAACACAGCATTTTATTAAAAGAACATCATACTAACAGTTAAATGTGGTGGAGGAAGTGTGGTGGTCTAGGGCTGCTTTGCTGTTTCAGGACCTGGACGACTTGTTATAATTGATGGAATCATGATTTCTGTTGTCTACTAGAAAATCTTGAAGGAAATGCTTTGAAGTGTAGCCTTACTTGTGTTATTCAGTAAGACAATGGCCAGAAACATAAAAGCAAGTCTCCTCTGAGTGGTTAAAAAGACAAAGTGAAGATTTTGGTGTGGCCGTGGCCTAGTCTGGACTTAAATCTGACAGTGAGGCTTTGTTGGTTTGAATAGCTTTTTCCCCCTAATAACTGAAATAATTTAAAAACTGCATTTTGTATTTGTTACTTGCATGTGGAAAAGAAAATCTTCACTGGACTCTTTGCAGTCAAAGTAAAACTAAGTAATCCCACGAGTTAAGTAACTTGCAGAATCACCTTTAGCAACAATAACCAATAAGCGCACTCTTCTTACAGTTCATTGAGGTTTTCAGACATTTGTTTATAGACATTTTTCTGAAGGTCCTGCATAGCATTTCAATCAGACTGAGATCTGGACTTCGGCTGAACTATTGCAACATCTTTATTCTTTTCTTTTTTATCCATTCACTTATAGATTTGCTTGTGTTTGGGATCATTGACCTGGTACATGGCCCATTTTGTCCAAGCTTTAGCTGACTGACCTCACATTTGAATTGAGAATAAGTTGGTATACAGAGGAGTTTCTTGTCAACTCAGTGACTGCTAGATGGCCTGGTCCTGTGGCTGCAAAACAAGCTGTAATCATCACCCCTCCACTTCCGTGTTTGACAGTCTGTATGGGTTGTTTGTGCTGACCAAAAAATGTTTTAAACAGATTAAGATTTTTCCTGGAAATCCTTCACAAAAGAAAACAAACCTATATGGTTTTAGTCTTTTTATAACTGCACTGTTATTCATTTTACCATTTAACATACTAACTGAAGCCTGCAGAGTTTCAGATGTAGCCCAGTATCGCATGGTCTGATCTTAGGGTGTATATGCTGGGGCCTTCACTGCTGCGAAGATTGTGTCATTGCGTTAACACTGTGAAAACCACAGCTTTGATAGAGATGGTCACACTTGTTGATGATCAGTCATTTGATTATTTTTAATTCAAACACTTCTCTTCTTTTTAACTAGTCATATGTCTTTGTATACACAAACAGTGCAGGCTGCGACACTTGCTCGATGAACCACTGTGCCTAAGGACAGCAAAAACGGCTGCAGACTCTTCTGTTTTGTTGTTGTTGCACAGCATGAAAAGGCTGGCACAGCTAGCAGATAATGGTAATAGCCACAGAATAACTGTGAGAGACACTGTACAGAAAATCATTTCAGTGTTTTACTTGAGTGCTTTGAATTTAAAAAAAAAATAAGCACAGTCATTTGCATTCCTTGAGGTGACTAAATGCCTGGAAACCTGGATGTATTCCAGTGTATGTGTGTGTGTCTCTGTGTGTCTCTCTGTGTGCCTGTGTCTTGATTACATGTGTGTAGAGGCTCCATCAGTACTGATGAAGGACCTGTCCTGCCAAATGATGAAAGATGTGACTCATGCATATGAAAACATCAATGGAGCACCTGGGACAGGCTGCAGACGTCACACACAGAGACCAACACATTGACATGTTTTTAATATGAAGTACTTGCACAACATTTACACATTCTAATCATTTTTTTTCCATCTATAAATACATACCGACACACATAAACATGGCATCTCAATCCCAGACACAGATGAAAGGGGAGGGAAGCACATGAAGAAATGCAGAACAATTAGGCACCTTTAACAGCTTGCTGATTTAATTTTCATGTCAGGACACAGTAGTCTATAAAGACCACCCTTGAAGGTAAAACATTATTCATCCATTCATCTTGTCATTTGCACTGACACACCTCACTTCACACTGGGATGTTCGACTCGTTCTTCCAGTGTGTAAATCTGCTTGTTTATGACCTCTTTTTAAATAAAATTAATGCCAAGAAGCGCAAACTGAATCTGGCAGCCCAGTTAATTTTTAATTATGCATATGCTTTTCTTTTTTTTTTTAATATACGGATATAAACAAGCAGCAACCTTGACAGGGTCGACGGCCACAACGTCTGGAGTCACCAGAGAGCCGGAGTCCGGTCTCCTCACACCTCCCGCTTGCGAATAAATTGCTTCACATATCGTGGCAACAGCTCCAGATGCTCTGAGTCACCTTGAGACAAAAGGCTGGCCTGCCCTCCCTGATAGGTGAGAAGAAGGAAAAGGAAAGAGGAAGAGGGGATGAGATGAGAGGACAAAATGTGTGGGTAGAAATGAAGAGAAGAAAAATATTTGGAACAAGAGTTGAGGGGAGGAAAAAAGAGGGTCGAGGGAAACTAGAGATGGCAAAGGAGATGGCTGAGAATTGTCACAGGAGGAGAGACAGAAAGTTATAAGCGAGGAGGAGGGCACGAGATGAGGTGGCTCGGCGAGGAGATGGAGAGAATAAGGTAGGGGAGGTGGAGGGAATGAGGAGAGAGAGAGTAAAAAAGGCGAAGGATAAGAGAAAAATATTAGGACAGCTGATATGAGAACAGGTGGGAAGTGTGCAGGAGAGCAAAGAGAGGAAAGGAGGATTTATTTCTCTGTGTCTGACAGAGGAAGGATTATCATTTGAATTGCAGGACGACAATGTGGAAAACCAGGAAAATATGGAAAAAACCTTCCAGTGAAAAGATCCCAAGCATCTTCAAATCTTGGGTGAAATTACAGCTGCGTGAAGGAGTACAATTTTGTAATGATGGCCTTATTAAAATTAAAGAGAGATATAGAAGCACCGAAAAACAACATCATTGCTATTTCACTGGCATACGTACATGCAAGAACGTGCTGTAGATGACAGACGCTCTGGTTGTTTTGACTTTCGCTTTCATATTAACTAAATCATCAAAGCAGTACAGCATTCTGAGTGTGACAGCTGTCTGTGCATATGAGGACATATTTTATTGTGCTACAGTATGCAATTAAACTTTGAATTTGAGACTCCACGCACATGTCTGTGTGTGCTCGTGTGCGTGAATGTGCAGGCATGCAGCAGCTCCCGCTGTATCCGAGACGAGACGATTGGATCTGCCAGCCGGCAGGAACGTTAATTACTTCAGCAATCTTCAGGCTCACTCCCCACAATCACTCCCATCTTTGGGAGGGGAATGAGCTCGGCCATTCAGGAAGGCCGAGGCTGTGATTCAAATCTGTTTTGAGGGAGAAGGAAATCAAATAAGCAGAACAATACAGATGGAGGCCAGAGCACGTTTGGATGTGCAAGTTTCGTTTTGGCTTTAAAAATTTAAATTTGCTTCTACTTTCTGTAACAGCTGGTACAATCATAGACAATAAATGCTTTGGTGTAAAAGTAACTCTACTGTTTGTTAAGTTGAGATCAATTTTGGTCAGGGAATTTTAAACACAGAGATATGTAACTGAATTAGACCAATGTCAACCTAATTAACAGATCAATTATCTAGTGTTTAAACAAACTACTGAAATGCATTTTTTCTCTGCTCTTTAATCATTTTAATCAAAGTAGGCTGCTTGTCCTTTTTTCTTCAGACTACGACAGACTCTTGTAAAGTGAGTCTAACCATGTTAAAATAGCTAGATCTGGAGCAGCCCAGCATTACTGCAGCTAAACTTCCCCTCCATCACAACTACACAAGCTTATTTTGCATTGTTAGAGACATGGCTGCTCTGAGGGACAGGCGGAGTGTATGCAGACACTGCTGTAGCTGTAGGTGCTAATAATAATCAATATTAAAACAGGATGATAAGGAAAACATGAAACCTACAGCAACAAGCATGATGACAAAGACAAGGGAACACATCAGATACTATGAAGCCAAAATGCTACCCAAGGCTTTAAAATGTAAGCTCACTCCATAGTGGCTACATCTCTTAGGTTACAACCTTAATTCAAGCTACAATATTAAAAACACACCCACACTTTCTTTGCAGGATGTAAAAATCTTTTGCTGTTTATATTAACCCCAGACTCCTTGTTACCACTGCTCATCAGAACAAAAACGAAGAAAGAAATGTTGCATGTAAACATAATCTGGGCAACAGTTACGCTTCCTACCAACCCAAATGAGTACTAGATAAGAAATAAGTAATTTCTAGGAGACACGGTGGAAAAATGGGAATGTGGTTCCATGTCTTGTACTTCACACGGCATTTTCCTCAGCTTCTTATTGATCAGCTGGATTTTTCATCCCTCCCAAACTGTCACCAGTATCTATTAGACCAGAAGCCCCAATCCTGAGGCACACCAGTTTCTCAATGAGTTTTTTGGGGAGTAATTTCAGTGTAGCACATCAAGGTCTGGCCTGTGTGTACAGAGCCTATATATCATCAGATGAAACCTCAACAAGAAACACAGAGGTAAACACAGAAGCTCTGCTCCACCTTGTCTGAGGAATAAATCAGCTCTGTGGAAGATCTTGATTTCCTCACATGAAAGTGGCAGCTGTGATTAGCAGGTGTCACGCTGCTGACATCCTGTGAACAACAGTATAAAGCGCACACTGTCGCCTCTCCTCTTGTCCTTCCAAGGTGACAGCTCCTGGGGTGTTTTGGCAGCGATTACTTCAGCAAATTAACAAAGCCTCACCATGAGCCGCCAACGGCACAGCCAAGGAATGAGGCCCCACATCCTGCCAGGAAGACACATAACTACACATGCACAAACACACACACACACTGCAGGCTACAGAAGCCCAAACCATAGCCCTCTAATTAACCAGTCCCACCCTCCTGACCTAGTAGCTGTGAGCAGCCTTATTATCTTCAACATCTTTTTCCCTCTATGAGTCTTTCCCTCCTCCTCTAATATGAGGTAAAGTCCTACGCTCTCCTGGTGGAGGAGCCCAGAATAAGAAGAAATATATCCATCAGGGTGTTGTTAATGATGGGATGATGGTTTTCAGAGCTGTTGATCCCTTTTAATGCATCAGTGTGTGATGGTTTCACAGCTAGAAATGGGACAGAACAGAGTTCCTTTCTTTGACATCCACTCAAAAACTCAGCTTGTTTCTATCTTTTTTTTTTCATACTTTGTTTAGTGATGTTGTGCGTGTCACTCCTTCTGCTGTCTTGTACAGTAGATGCGATGGAAGGCGATAGGAAATGAGAGGATCATCAGCAAATGTAGCTTAGCTGGGTTTTCTCCCTCTAAAATCAACGTGTCCGTTCCCTGCATTCCATCCTACATTTGGTGGTTGTGTTTTTGTTTATTATTTTTAATTCATACTTGTTGGACCTGTGCTCCGTTTTTCTACCTGCGACAGCACCAGAGCTGTTCATAACTGTAGTTTCACCAACAATCATGGCAACGGTCTGAAGTTTCCCTCCATCAAAGAGCTCTAAAATCAAGTGTTTGTTTGTTTGTTTGTTTCTTCTTTCTTTTCTCATTAGCGTAAGCTCCGGTAAAAGTTAGCAATAAAGTTAATACTATAACCTGAGACACGGACTTCAAAGTAAAACAGGAAATATAACACAGAGATGCAGACTTGACAGGGGGATACAGCAGACAGGGGAGACAGAGCAACTAAGGAACACAGACAGAAACCAGAAACTAGAATACTAACAAAGAAACCAAAAGACTAGAAATGATAATGGGGTGGCTGTATCTCAGGAAGGTCAGCAGGTCAGCTGCTGATCAGAAGGTTGGTGGTTCGATCCCTTACTCCCACAGTTTGCATGCCAAATATCCTTGGGCAAGATACTAACCCCGACTTGCTCTCCGATAGTTAGAAAGCACTCACCGTATAGATAATAGTGCTTGTGTGAATGGGTGTGTATGGGGTGAATGCGGCGTGTTGTATAGAGCGCTTTGAGTACTCCAGGAGAGTAGAAAAGCGCTATATAAGAACCCGTCCATTTACCATAATATCAAAGTTCAATAATAATGCAAAACTGAAAACTCTGGGTCGATGACCCAGGTCTCTTAACACTCATTAAGTAAACAAAAAAACAAGATTTGAGGATATTGTTTATATAATAAATAGGATATTAATATGGAATTAGCTGTATGTTTCTAGTCAGCTTAATGTATATGATTAAGGTTCAATACTGGTTTTTACTTTGAATTTAAATCTCATTGAAAATATGCAATCCTCAGTTCCTTCTGTGTATATTGTTGCATGCCAGTTAGCTCGGGAAAATCTGACACATACGCAGGCAAAGATGAAAGCTCGTTATGATAAAAAGGCTGTTTGCAGAAGTTTCCAGCCAGGCGAGAAAGTGTTGGTGTTGCTGCCTGTGGTAGGGTCCAGTTTGCAAGCCCAGTTCGCTGGCCCATATGTGGTGGAACAGAAACTTAGTGACCACAATTATGTGATCCAGACCCCAGATCGCCGGAGAAAGTCCAGGGTTTGTCATATTAATATGTTGAAAGCGTATCACTCGAGGAGCCCTTCGAGTGAGCCATCTCCAGTGTGCACCGCTAGTGTTGTTTCTCCTTATGAACCCTCTGATGACGGACTGCTTGAGAAAAATGAAGCGCTGGGTAGCGGTCGGTTGAAAAATTCGGAGATCTTAAGTGATTTAGACACATATTTAGCCCACCTGTCTGAGCCCGCTCGAGCTGACATCACCGATCTGATAGAGAATAATTTATCACTTTTTTCTGATCATCCTCGTCAAACTGCAGTCCTGTGCCACGACATTGACGTGGAAGGACATAAACCGATTAAGCAACATGCTTATCGAGTGAACCCAGTGAAAAGAGCGATAATGCAGAAGGAGGTTGACTATCTCTTAGAACACGGTTTAGCTGTTCCGAGCGCCAGCGCGTGGAGCTCGCCGTGTGTGTTGGTACCAAAATCTGACAATACTCCCCGGTTTTGTAATGATTACAGGAAAGTTAACGCTGTTACCAAACCCGATTCATTTCCTCTTCCTAGAATGGAGGATTGTATTGATAGAGTGGGATCGGCATCTTTTGTAACCAAACTTGATCTGTTAAAAGGTTACTGGCAAGTACCCTTAACCCCCAGAGCATCTGAAATATCTGCTTTTGTCACGCCAGATCATTTTCTCCAGTACACTGTTATGCCGTTTGGGTTGCGTAATGCACCCGCTACGTTCCAGCGCCTTATGGCCAATGTACTGGTGGGCGTGAATAACTGCGATGCCTACTTAGATGATGTTGTCATTTACTCATCCACCTGGTCTGACCACTTACAAACCCTCTCTCTCGTTTTCAGCCGTTTTCAGAAAGCCTCGCTTACTCTAAACCTGGCCAAATGTGAATTTGGCAGAGCCACCGTCACATACCTGGGGAAACAGGTGGGTCAGGGACAGGTACGGCCGGTGACTGCAAAAATACAGGCTATTGTCGAGTTTCCGGTCCCACAAACGAGAAGGGCGCTGCGCCGATTTCTAGGAATGTGTGGTTATTACAGAGGTTTTTGTAAGAACTTCGCTACTGTTGTCGTTCCTCTCACCGATTTGATCAGCCCAGTGAAGCCTTTTGTGTGGACGCCTGTTTGTCAGACTGCTTTTGAGTCTGCGAAAGCATTGCTGTGCAGTTCCCCTGTTCTCACGGCACCTAATTTCACGTGCCCTTTCAAGCTGGAGGTTGACGCTAGTGCGTCTGGCGCAGGAGCTGTCCTTATGCAGGAAGACCCTCGCGGCGTGGATCGCCCAATTTGCTATTTTTCCAAAAAGTTCAACAAACATCAGATGAACTACAGCACTATTGAAAAGGAAGCCCTCGCCTTGTTGTTAGCCCTGCAACATTTCGAGGTGTATATTGGATCCAGCTCTATACCTGTTCAAGTATTCACTGACCATAACCCATTGGTGTTTCTCTCCCAGATGCAAAACTCAAATCAGAGGCTTATGCGTTGGTCCCTTCTTTTGCAAGATTTTAATCTGCAAATCAAACATAAGAAAGGGACGGAAAATGTTATCGCTGATGCCCTGTCGAGAGCGATCTCTTAGTCTGGAAATTAAACAATAGGAGGGTTGTTTAATTCTTATGGAAGGGGGTGTTACGAACTTGTATTTTCATGTGTTTGTTCTGGGCAGGTAATATCTGTTTATGTTAATTCAGCTGTGCCAGGGCTCGGCTCCGATTGGTGCGTGGATACACCGGCCCGACGCGACTGGTTCCAGCTGGAGGACCCGCCCATTAAAAGGAGGCTGGAGCGCTACGGCTTGAGAGGTCCTCGCGTCTCTCCTCATTACCCAGCAGCGTAACTGTGGCAGCCGTTGGCTGCAGTGTGGCTTGAAAGTGTTGGAAGTGGAGTGGGTAGGGGTGAGCTGCCGTTTCTTTTGATCACCCGTTTTTTCTCCTGTTTTGAATTAGTTAAGGAGGTTAGACTCTGTCTTTATTTTTGACTTTGTTTTGGTAAGGTCAGGGGTGCGGGATTTGTGTAGATTTTGTTCTGTTTCTTATTTTGGCCTTGGCTCACCCTGAAGTGTTGACACTCCCGTTTTGTTGTTCCTCTTTTATTTATCACTTTGTAAATAAATCACTATAACGAACGGATTTGTTTCCTGTGGCTGCTTGGGTCTTGGGGGGGAAGCGAGTGCCTCGCTCATGTTATGGCCTGGCCCTAGACGGGTCGTAACAATATATATATATGTGTGTGTGTGTGTGTGTGTGTTAGAAGGTGGTTGTTAAGCAATATAATGTTGTCATAACATCTAAATATTCAGTCTTTGTGGATATAAATTAGATGTTATTGTCATTAAAGTGACAATGATAATGATATTTTTTAAATAAAATTATCTGTGTATAAAAAATGGGTCAGTACAACCTGTTAGGTGGTTCCTAGGCAACGTGACGACATCATAATATCAGATGTAGATTTAAAAAAAAAACCCTCAGGAAAAGTGGTAAGAGTGAAATGACAGTAAAGTAAAAACATGCAAGGGGTTTCCATTAACAGCATTTCCTTTCATACTATTCGATTGATTACTAATAATATATTAATTGTAGTCTATTTAACAAAACAAGCAACCCATATTTTCAAACCAGAACATATGACTTTTGTGTAAAGGGATCAAAAAAAAAAAAATCACACCAGCAAGAGGAAATGGGAAAAACATATGATGTATCCTGAGTTGAGAAAAGTCCATTTCAGTTTGCACCCCTGAGGAAATCACCCGAGATGCGGCAACTATTAGAAATTTGGAACGATGATTCCGGCCCAGTGGGTACAGGGACACAGCGACCTTTCTCAGGACTATGTAAACAGTCTGTCATCACATGGACTCACTCTCGCCCTAACTCGTATGTTTTGTTGATAGAAATTGTTTTTAGGCATGAGTCAATAGATGGCAGGGGCAATTTGAGTGATTGTTGGTGAAATGAACACAGCCTTGTTGGCCACTCAGGATTCAGACTTTGAGTCAGCTGTCTTCCACAGAGGCTTAATGTCATCTTACACATTTGGGTAAAAACATTTCCTCTACTTCTGGCTACACACAATGCATTTCAAATGTATTGTCAAGGTTAGCTGGATACTTAAACTTGTCATTTTTAAGAAAGTCAAGTTCCTTATGCGTCACTGTAAGAGTACATAGAGTTCATCACAAAGGTCAACAAGCAAACAACAAGCTGTAGAGTTGCTACTTGTTACCTTCCAGTTACATTCTCAGAAGCTTCTTTACTGAGTTGATTTATTACATGGAAACCACAGAAGCAGAAGTAGCCATGCAAAGATGAAAGGTGTACCTCACATTCAGTCCCCTGTATTATTAAACCCAAAGTGTTTAATAATACAGTTGTTGGGTTCCAAGTAAGTCACCTGCAAAGGTGAAATTTTGACTAGGTGAACTGTATGCACCGCAGCATTATCAATTGTGCATGCACAAAAAAGTAAACGTGCTATCAACACATTTGTAATTCTGCTACAGCCCAGAAATTTCATCCTAAGTTGTCATCAGATTGAAGAAAGTTTGTTTTGTAAGCTGTACGGGTGCAACATTCAGATTAATAAGTAAGTACTAGACTAAAAAAATAATAGAGCTTCAAGAAACAACCGCAGTATACTGCTAAGACAACAGCTCTTTGAAAACATCTGCACAGACAGCATGCTCACCGAAAGCTAGCCAAAAACAATGATGTTAAAGCTGAGTGCATGCCGAATCAAGCCCAGCTGCCAGAGCTGGATCTTCAACAGGTAATGAAGGCAGTAATGAACAGTGAGCCCTTTAGCGATTTAGCATCCATTTCTATCTGCACCTACACCTGTAGAATTGCAGTGGTGATCATTTTGAAGTCTCTTTAGGCTGGATTTTACGCTAAAATAAAGATAGTGTCACGGTCCGAGTGAGTGGTGGATGTGCCTGGAGGCTGGCAGCAGTTTCTCTGAGGCGGAGGCAGGCGATCTCTCGCACCTGGCCCTGGTCAGCAGCAATCAGGAGGCGGTTCTTAAACCTGGTGTGATCAGCTACTCCTGGTGATAACAGGCCCTACACCTTTGTGTCTCCTTCGTGTAGATTTCTTGCCTAACAAGTTTCTCTCTGTGTCAACAGCTTACCACAAACCTTCACACCGTCTTTCCATCAGCAGCCTCCAGCCAGGAACCCCTAATCACCTCTGCAACCCCACTCTGTAAAAGGACCTAGGATCAGTATCATTCACCCGGCCTGCCGCCTGTTTCCCTTCATGGAAATCCTGCCACTAAGCTTCCCACTCGGACCTACAGCTTCCCCTAAGATTCACCTCACCTCTGCTACAAGTAAGCAGTCACAACCTCCCTCTGATATTCTGCCCTGCTCTGCCACTAACTGAACTTGTGTCCTAGACACTTTGTGCTAATCCTGCCCTGGAGTAACCACCTCCTGAGTTCCCCCCTATTGCCCCATACAATTTCCCCTTGTATATAGTTTGTAAATAGTAGTTATTTCACTAGGCAACGGGTTTGTTTTCCACTGTTTGTCGCATCGTGTTCTCCCACTGTCTCCGCTAAATAAATGACTTGCATAAATTCTGAAGTCACTGTTCCTGCTTCTGAGTCCTCCCCTTCCGTGCCGGCCACTGGCCGTTGTGACAGATAGTACGCGTGTTTGTATTTGTGTGTTGGACTGTATCCTGTATGATGACAATGCATTTCAGGCCACACCCACAGAATAGCACAGAAGTCATGTATGGCGTTCTTTGGGGAGTAATTAATAATGTAATGCATGTTTAATATAGTGGGGTTTTTTTTATGACAACCTAAACCGTGCACTTCAGTGAGTTGAATTAGTGAAGGTGACACCTAGTATTGCGACAGGTGTCTGTGTCGGCACACCTGTCAGTCAGCGCGGCCACAGGATTAGCTTTGAGTCTTAACAAAATCAATATACGAAGAAACAAACACTCAAAAAACAATTAATACTTTACTTTAGTACATGTAATTAAGTTGTATTTACAAAAAAAATCTTAGTAGACATAATTAGTTTTTTCAGGATATCTTCTGTCTCGCTTCCTTTTCCCCAAACAGGAAATCAACAATTCTACCCCTTTATAATGATTTATGCCTAACACATCAGCCTTTACCAGCTGATAATATGCAGTGACATCAGACAGGAGAGCTCTTAATACGTAAGAGGTTATCAGAAAAACCTTGGGAAGGACATGTCTTACATAAGAATGTGCGTGTATGCATGAGAGAGCTCAGAGCTGAGGAGAGCAGATGACTGTCGACAAGTTTGCACTTTAAGGAAGACGGTGAGATAAGAGCTGAGTCAGCACAATCCACCTCTGACAACAGAGGTTGGGTGTGAGGAACAATTTAAGTTTCGAGAATTGAGGATATATTTGGACAGCCAATCCTTACTTTGGAACAGTCCTTTAGACAGCTGTTTGAGGGTCAGGATTTGGTTTTAAGATTCAGGTCAGAGTTAGGAATTTAGTTAATGGAGGCTAAGGTTATTGTAGTCAGTAAGAGTCCTCTTAAAGATAGTTCAGATGCAACTGTGTGTGTGTGTGTGTGTGTGTGTGTGTGTGTGTGTGTGTGTGTGTGTGTGTGTGTGTGTGTGTGTGTGTGTGTGTGTGTGTCTAAGACAAGCCAATATCTCACTGTTTCGAGACAAGACCGATTTCTCCAGTGTGTTCCTGGCATGTTTACAGATTCCCTGAGCAGCTCTCTCCGTGTCTTTGTGTCACACACTCACTCACATACTAATTCAGGTCAGTTTTACTGAGACTGCATCCACCCTAAGTCTCTCTACCTCATCATCATCTCTGTTGATTTGCAGGCAAAAACTGTATTTCAAGTCATTTTTTTTCTGTTGTTAGTCAAAAGATTGTAAAACAAGAAGATGATTGTGTCACCATTTATGAGCTACTTAAAAGCATGGCAGCAAGTTGTTTTTGACAAACAGTAACTCCTGTTACACTGAGTCCTAAGTTAATCACTATTTCATATTTACAAGTTACCTATTATGCTTTTCCTTTTTTATATCATATATACAGTATACTATAACAAACTGGATGTTTCAGACTGTGATAAACACTCAGTTTCAGACAGTTTTTTCTTTATTTGTAGCTTCATAATGTCATACAGAGTGTAGATATTAGGCACACAGCTGTTGCTATGCAGCAGCCCCAGCCATATGCTGCTTAAACCACCATTAAACTAAAAACTAAAACTACGCGTGGAAAAAAACAAATATTTTACTTAACTAATGTAAAAAAGAAATACTTGCCTTTTGAAAAAAGTAAACTAACTGAAAGATTTTTGTGAATTTTGTGAGTGCTTCGTTTCAGTATCTGTTTGGTAAAAATGCTATCACAATGTGCCCGATGAGGCATTGATAGACATATTTCTTGAGACTTTTGGGTGTCTACAACTTTCAAAAAGTTTTTATTGCATTACCTGTACTGATATTGCCTCTGACATATGCCACTGATACAATAATAATTAAAAAGACTAAAACTAACACCAGGTGGGAGAAAAGAATGTTAGAAGGGTCAAGGATTGTATGTACTCTAACAAAATAAGACAGATAATAATTCCCCCAAACAAATCTGCATACCTTGTAGTAAATTTGATTCAGTGGTAACAGAAATTACTGACTGTTGTAATTTTGCTTTTACTTGTTTTTTACCAGCTTTTATGCCCCTCGCTCTCTAACACTTGCATGCATGCAGGCAAACACGCTTGTACATGTTTCTTTTGTACCGGCTTTCCTGCCTGCGCCTGCACTTCCCTATTTCATTTTCACTCTCCATGTATCTGAGCACATTCATTTACGGAGGAAGGAACATTGCACTTTAAGAAGCCCGCTTCTTGAGTCATCTGGGCGCCGAGCCGAGGATGTGAAGCCTATCCTACCTGTCAGCGCTCAGGGAGAGGAATCACCATCAGCCAGAGATCAAACCAGACTCACTGTTTTGGACATAATGAGAGAATGGGAATGGAAAAGAAAGCAGGATTGGGAAAAAGAGAGCGGATACCAAAAATGAAATTGGAGGACAGGAGGAGAACTGTAATGGAACAAGAATGGAAAAGAGAAGTGTGAAAACAGAGGACAAGGATTTAAAGTGCCAGAAAATTTATAAGAAAGGTTACTGTATATAGGCAAAGGATGAAAAGATATGGGGATAAGCAAGGGATGAGCTGCACAACAACAGGAAAAGAGAAAAGAAGATAAAGTGTGCGTGGTAAGAAATGAAAGAAGACGAGATAGAAAATGATGAAAAGGAAACTGAAAAAGGAGCTAAAGGAAAGGAGAAAAGGTGGAAAGAAGACAAGTAAGAGATGAGCCTGAGGTCGAGACAGATGTACACACTTGGTCAGTTCTCCCTGAAGCACTGACAGGTGAACATACGCATGCCCCAGTGGAGAGCTGCAAACTTGCCAGCCTTTTTATATCTCTAATGTGAGTCGGTGTCTCTCTGCTGGTGTGTATGTGTTGGCACATGTGTGCCTGTCTGAGTTCAGATGTGCAGGGACTCTGTCTGCGCTGTCTGGCCAGCTATGCTTCATTACTTTCTTTGTGTGCTTTTGAATCTGTTTATGCCTGAATTAGCTCTGCCAGTGATCCATGCGAAAAATGCCAGATTAGCCCACAGAGCCCAGTCAGGGCTCCATTCATCTCTACCTGCCTGTTGTCACCTTATGCCATGAAACCCTCACCTGATATAACAAAACTATGACAACAGTAACCAAAAAACACGAGAGAGCAGGAGGGAGGCAGCTGTTAAATGGGTCAAAGCAGGCAAAACACAAACAAATAGAAGAAAATGAAAACAAAATTCTAATTAAATTAAAGAAGAAGAAGAAAAAGAGAAAAATGCTTACAATTTAATTAGACCGAATGCCAAACTGGGACACAAAGTTTTAGGAAGAACAATCAGAAATCACTCTGCTGTCCTCCTCTTGTTAAACAATGCCGGATCGAAGATGAAAACTGCTGCTATCGATTAATACCCAGTGAGCAGACGTTTCTCATCAACACAGAGTCGGCTGTTCTTGTTTACTTATTTATTCATGCTGATTTCATTTCTGATGTGAGAGACGTTCGCCTTGCTGCGTTTAAATAAACCCTGATGTATTCATCTGTTACAAAAGCTCACACAGTAAGGGAGTAATTGCAGTGCAGCATTAAACACTCTTTAATTCACTGTAATCATATTAGGTGCTGCTGGTATGTCTGTGTCTGTTTGTCTTGACCTGTCTGTAGGGAAAAATTGCTAAATGCAGGGTTCCTCCCACTCTGCAGAGCAATTTAGTCTCCTTTGGCTCATTGTTTTGGGTTTCAAAACTGCAACTTTATCATTTCTGTTAAGTTTCCAATCATAAACAATAAGCAGCAGGTGGATGTGACTCCTAGATAGGAAAGACGTTTTGCCAGACTATTCACTAAAAAAATCAAATGCCTTTAATACCCTAATACCCATTCCCCTTCTGCAATGAACAGCAAAAAAAAGAAACCCATATACCTTCTTAAAAAGGTGATAACTATTGTGACCACCTACATGAAACATTTGATTGACTTTTATCTACCTCAGTAAAAATGTTAGATTTTAATGAAAAGATTCAGTAACTCCTAACACAGAATAGTCCAGCTGAATCACGTTCCAGATTAAGATAACCAAGAACATCCCCTTCTAATTGATGTAAAAACATTTGTCTATTACTGTTGCAAGAAATATGTCCCATGCTTCACTTTCAAGGCAGACTCACAGAAGGATCATATAATGGCTGAATCTGTGAAACACAAGCATGTGTACATACAGGAGGGACAGTTTGTGTTTCTAGGGGCATCTAGATAGGAGCAGGGGAGGTAATGAACATCTCTGAGGTTTGTAGCTTGTCAATGTGACTTCCAAACCCACTTAAATGTCTTCACGCTCTACATCCCTTCCCATCTCTCATGCCCTACAACCTCACAAAAAGAGAGAAAAAAATGGGTCTATGCAATAGCTTGAAAATGAAAGTCAAACTAAACTCTGCCCAAAGGAGGTGTCCCCTTGATATACCTGGACATTTCACTTGTCTCTCTGTGTGTGCTTTCTGGAGTAATTTTGAGCAACTGACTCGGGGAGAGTGCGTCTAATTAGGGACCAAAATTGATGTCCTCATTTGAGTTTTACCCCAGCGTTCAGCAGATGTAAAGTGATTTCTGTCTTAATTGTTAAGGTTAAGGTTAGTAATTGAGGTTAAGGTAAGGCTGATCCTCCAGGGAGAGAATTTAAATCAGTGCCTTTAAAGTAAAGTATGCTACACTAAGGTGCGACTGCAGGTACAGCTGTGGTCAGAAGTGTACATACGCTCATCACGGACGTGGATGCCATTGTAATGTTGGGCTTCTAATGATTTCTTTAAATTGTTCATTCATATTTGAATTTATTTTGCATGTTCTCTAGCCCACACATGCTCAAAAGTATACATACATTCACTTATACCTTAATAAGTGGTGCTGAAGGTTCTAACTTAACAAGGTAAACGTCTGTTAACTTCTCATTTGTGGTCATGACTGACTACAGCTAGTAGTAAAAGGCTTTATTTGACAACACTCACTGGACTGACCAGTAATCAGAACATTGGGAAGGTTTAAAGAACTCAATGATGATCTAAGAAGAAGACAGATTACAGATAACTGCTTCTTTCTTAATGTTCATGCACAATTTCAACATCTCACATGTGTCCATGTAACCTTTTATCATAACTAATCATATGTTTTGAAATATTTCTGATGAATACCCTTTAGTCTCTTTGTAAACAGCTTTTACTCCTGAGCCTTTATTAATTTATACCTTGACAAGGCCATGAAAGTCTAACGCAGAATAGCTCTACTTACTATAAACAGAGACAAATACAAGGGCATAATTGCCTCTAAAAATAATCAGACGATTGAAACTGTCTGACCCTCAGAACTGCAGCTTTAAAGGTGCCGTCTTCTCCAGTGACTGACATGAAACACCTTGCATATCCTTTTTTATGAAAAGCAATTCACACTAAATGAACATCGGTGTCTATCAAAAGCCACGTGTCGAGCCAGTCGGAGAGTCTGTATCTTTTGAGCCATCATCTACCATCCGAAGTTTCATCTTTATTCAAGTCATGCATCAATATGCAAAACCAGAGATGTGAAGAAAATGTTATTAATTGTTCACCCGCAGGAGATTTAGATCAAACTAAATCAGCATAATATAAAAAACTATAAATTCCCACGCCTTCCTGAGAGCACACTCTGTGCATGACGTGTGTGAGGATTGTAATATCGCTCCTGCTTTCTAATGTTTCTTTCCTGTAGGTAGACACAGACTAATAATATTCAGACTCCACTCGTCTGTCCAGAAATGTACAGTGTCTATTACAGCTCGGTCTCTCTTTTGTTTTCCCTCCAGGGCTCAAATGAACAGAGCAGTAATGGGAATGGGAACTTCACTCGTCCATCTTTCTCTTCCTCTCCTCTTCGCCATCGTTCTTACTCTTCGCTTGGAGGGAAGCTGAAAACTAAGAGGTTAACAAGGAGGAGGAAGTGTCGTCTGGCTGTGCTGCTGAGCACACAAACACACACATAAATACGACACACACCACACTTCATCCTCCAGCTTAAAACTGAAAACGAGATAGTTTTTTCTTCTTTTTTTCTGAAATGAGAGATAAATTGTAGATGTAAATTGAAATGTTATTAATTTCAAGCAAAATGTCAAAGCTGCAACTATGACAAACCTGTCATATGTCACCATGACCAGCTATTAAGGACTCAGATTGTCCTTTTTCTTACCAAACTTAATCCAAAACTATAAAATATAAAGAAACTTCTGTGGAAACTTTATTGTCATTTGTCCAGCGTGGTTATGGGATGGAGAACTGCACCTGCTGAAACCCCTGCTGTTGTTTTAACAGATGCAGTAGCCGTGAAAGTCAGGCTTCACAAGCACTGTCAGTTTTTTTTCACTCGTCTTTTTTTCTAAAAGTTCCTGTGACCAGTGATGATTTTTGATTTTCCTAATGATTATGAGCAGCATGAAGCAAGTCCTCCTTCATAACTGTTCACATGCATTTGAAGTTAAACATTGTTTGTCTGTATTACTGTATTTATCTGTTTTCACAGATGTATTGCTATGCTATTGTGTACAGACACAGAGGATGAGTTCAAATAATGTAGAAGAATGCCTTTTCCTTTTCCTATAGCCAAGTGTGAACCCACGCAGGCACAGGAGAACATGCAAACTCCACACAGAAAGGCCCCAACTAGTCCATGAAACCAGGACTCTGTTGCTGTGAGCAAGACCGCGCAATGCAATACTCTACCCCAATGTCCAGTGCTTGCTAACCCAATGAACTTATTATATATTGGAAACATAACTACTAACAGTAGTTATCTTCTTTGAAGCAGTGCCTAGATGTCTGCCTTTTCAAATGTTCACTGTTTTTGTCCTTGAACATAGTACCCTGCCAAAACTGACCCATGGTAGTTTTTGTAGTCCAGCGCATGACATCTGTAGGCCTTTTGCTATAAACCATGAATGCAGAAACATCTGGAATTTGTGGAAGTATTTTGCTTCAATGCCTGGATGACCCCTTAAATTATATATATTATTCTCAATAGTAACACTTATTTTTTAGGAAAAGACTACTTGCTATAATTAGATGATATAAAGATAATATTGTGTCCATACGCAAGCCTTTTATATTAAGTGCGCAAAGCATGGAAAAAGTTGTAAATGCAGAAACTGACTGAAATGGGATCGTCTGCATAAATGACAAAAATAGCAAAATGCAGGAAAGCAGAAAATATTAAGTGGGAAAGCAAATGTTTTCTTGTTGCCTCCTGTTACCCACTGTCCAGGGACAATTTAACCTTGAAACAAATGCTGCATGTCTGTAGAGTGAGCGGAACACATGAGAGGTTAGAAGAGACTTTTTGTGTCCGCGAGACTGTGTGTGTGTGTGTGTGTGTGTGTGTGTGTGTGTGTGTGTGTGTGCGCGTGCGCGTGTGTGTGTGTGTGGCAGTAGTGGTATGAGAGGATATGACAGGTCAGTGCAGTACTGTGCTGTGTAGAAGGGGAGAATCGACCTTGTCTGTTTTATTGAATTAAAGTTTTCGTTTCAGAATAATACATGAGGGAGAAGAAAAGGTCAGTAACATTTTCATGAGCTTAATCTGGTACTACAACTTGCACTTTATATTGTTGATACAGGCAAACTGAGGCCAATTATGTGTTGTCATAGTACAGCCTTGTTTAAACAGTAGTAAGAGTTGTAGAGTTTCTGTTAAAGCTGCTGCCAGTGTTACATTCAGGGAAATGTTAGAGGTGTTTCTGCATTGTTCACGTTGTTATGACACAATTTAATTTATGAAACAAGTAATTCTTGTTTATTTCTACCACCTGAGCTATTTTAGTTGTACGTTTTTCTAGCATACTCATGTGAAAACACCACAATACCATCAGTTCCCAAAAGAAAAACATGTAGCACTCTCTCTCCCCCTCCACACTGTGTGTATATGTACTAACAAGCTGCTACCTTGAAAACACTATAATATAAAAGGGGCTTGAAACAGGAACAAACTAAGACTAAAGCATTTGCATTGGTAAAAATGCCACAGCGATACAATTGAAGGGTGTTGTTTAAGGCTACACAGAGGGTCAAACACATTTGTAATGTGTGGATGAGCTGCCACAGAGCAGCACTACCGGGAGACTGGCTATATTTGCAGGAACAGGAGTCAAGCGAGATCACAGGGTGATCACAGGCTGGCAAGGGGGATGTGAGAGTGGAGCAGAGGAAAAGCTGCAGGGTAGGGGATTGGAGAGAAAATAGACTTTTAGACCTAACTGATTCAACCTCTTGTTATTTAATAGATATTAAATAAAAAAGGCAAACATTGTGACAGTGTTACATGTGTTAACTTAAATATTAGTATTGAACTATCATTGAAACCCCTGGTGAGCTCCACAAGTAAACGCTGGGGGATAAATAGCTTATCATTTAGATCGCTAGTACTCTGGCAATGTATTTAATGTAAAAAGTGGTTATGTACATATGCAGCTGACATTAACTGACTTAGTATGTGATACTCATACAGCACCACAGACAAGCTTTTCATGCTTGTGCAAATTTCAAGTTCCTTTTTTCCCTTTTTAGCACTTGAAGTGTTTGCACACAAGGGTACAAATAACACCATCTTCACCACGCTGCCGAAGCCAGCTGAGATGTGGCAGTGTATTCAGCTGCTTATCTGTGGCAGTTCTGCTTTCTTCGGGCTGCTCGCAGCCAAAACATTTCCAAAACTGTCAAATATTAGAACTCTGAGCCTGATCACACACTCACACAAATATGTGTGGAACGGCGTCAGTATTCCCTCGAGGTGAGAGAAGTCAGCTTATCAACAGCTGAGGTGACTTTATCTGCTGGAAGTTTGGAGAAACTGCCACTGTAAAAGTTCCTGCAACATAAGATGCAGAAGTGTGACTTTACATCGCAGCATGAATGTGACGAAGGGGGTTCTTGATTTTCACTACTGTATCTGCTGATTCAGCCTGGTTAGAAAGAAAGAAAGAAAGAAAGAAAGAAAGAAAGAAAGAGAATTCATTTCAATGTAGAAAGTTTCTTTTATTTATCATATTTATCATTTATGTTTCTGAGATTCTCTGAAGGCAATGCTTCACCCAGGCAGGGAAGAAAACTGGGCTTGTAAATGAATCCAAAAGAGTGTTTAGACTTCAAGAAATGGATGTTGTAAAGTTGGTTTTCTTAACCATGGAAATAATTCTGTCATCATCCACATTAACTGTCTTCTGGGGTCTTTACTGAGTTACTGAGCTGCCCAGAGCCCTGAGCTGTAATTCTTCTCTTTTAAGAATGCACTCATAAAGTTTTTGTAATCTCTCATGCAAGCTTTTTTGATTTTTAAGCCTAATGATGGCCTGCTTAACTTGCATAGGCATTTCTTTGGACCTCACAATTAGCGTTCCAGTCAAAAGCTATAAAACACAAGCTCAAAACTTAGAATCACTCCAAGTCTTTTATTTATTGAATCTGTTATGGAATAATCAGGAAACAGACTCACATGTGCATGGAACTAATAATCAAACTAGTCAACTGTCCGATTACTTTTAAAACCTCTGAAAATGGGGGGATCAATCTTGAAATCTTCTTCTGTATTCACATGGTCACTGATTGATTTAAAAGAGAAAGAAAAATAACAAAAGCTGTGTAACTGTCCAAAAAATTATTGTGCGTTTCCATTAACTGCCTTCAGACTGTGGTGGCTGATCAGTTTTCTGGACAGTGTAACTTCACCTGCTCTCAGTCAGACAAACAAACACAACTGGTTCATGGTAAAAACCACCAAAGGTTCCCTTTAATCTCAACAAATATTCTGAAAATGTCACATGAAATATTTGTATTTAAGAAGGCAAAAGAAAACAAAAATAGTCAGAATGTAAAAAAGGCACATTTTGGGGAGAAGAATATGCACATTGTCTCTGCTTTAGGTAGAAATTTTGCCACTGAAGACACAGTGTTCTCTAACTGGGAGACAACAAACAGCCAACAAATAGCCAAAATGACTGACAGGCAACCAAAAACTACATCAGAAATTGCAAAAAATAAAATATCTAATAACATAGCGGGAGTGTTAAACAGTAGCTCCTCTCGCCCAGATGACCCTTGAGTGTTTTTCGTCCCTGTAAAAACACATCATAGCAAACACAAAGCAGAACTGGAAGATCTACATAGCGGGCTTGACTACTCAGACTCTCTCTCACACACACACACACAAACATAGTCATAGGCACTTCATTTTCTACAGGCCTGCCCCACAGTGGCCTCTTCTCAGACGTTCTCTGCATTCACTCGCTGTTCACTCACGATCTTCTAAATAACTGTCATGTTAAAGTCTGCAACTTTACAAACTGATAAACAGAACTGTGGCTTGTCTAACATGAGCATAAATATATTCTTTAGGTTTTTTCTCATTTTCAGGGTGACGAGTAGTTATGTCATTTTTTCCCCAGTGCATTTACTTTTCTTAACAATATTATGAAATTTAAATTAAATTTTCCATCCACTGGAAACATTGTTCATTGACTAATATAAAGAGTTTCAGTTTGCTTCACAGGTTTTATCTATCACAGCACTTCTCAGCCTCTGATGCTTTAAAGTCATTCAGCTATTTCCGCTTTTTCCCCCCACTACATTTTTCCTTCTTACAGCATGAAGTAACTTAACATTTCATCTCTGAAATCACTGTACAGTTTGGAGAGATTTCTGCACTCCATTACAATCAAACTGAAGCTCTGAAATTGCAGTTTTATGCTGGAAAGCTCTCTGAGGCCGACTTAGACGTCAGAATTCTTTGGTGGAGAAAGAAGCATGTTACAAAAGAGGATATGTAGCTTGTTTTGCAGATCATGGGACAGATTACTGCACAGACTTTTTGCTTTCTATGGCCTGAATCAGATTTTAGGTTATGTTTACAGATTATGGGACACATTAATTCCATTCACTGCCAGACAGATGGGAACCCAGAAGGGGGAGTCTTCCAAAAACAAAATCCTCCCACCTGTCTGGAGACATGACCTCCAACCTGGAGTCCACCACAGAGCTGTTGACTGATTGAAGCAGATGGGGGAGTTTAGCTTTAATATTAATTAACAAGCTACAGTATTACAAGAAATAAGTGCAAAAAAATCGAAGCCTTCCAAAAATACATATATATATGGCACTTGCAGGTTATGCATTTTAGTTTAACATGAACTGGTTTATCTACATAAACCAGTTCATAAATTGGTTTATCTACATGTGTTTCCTTTAGAAGTCCAGTGTAATTTATAGAAATTTAAGCCTAAGTTTGAGGTTCAGTCACTTGATCAACCAAATCATTAGGACTCTGGGGAAAAGTCTTTTTTAACTGCCAGTCTAGTAGATGTAAAAAGTTTTAAATGCTATTGGGGCTTAGGGACTAGGCTGGGGATCATCACAGTCAGTAGGATTCTTCTGGGGATCATGAATGCCTGTACCAATTTTTTTCTGTCCAATTGTTGAGACATTCTTGTCTGGTTCATCGACATCCCTCGAGCCAACTGATGTCACTTCAAATAAAATGATTCTTTCATTTGATCTTTAGATTTCAATTGCACATCAGTTTGCCGGCTCCTTTAACTACTTTTTTTTTTTTTTTTTTTTTTTGTCTGTCCCATTTGGTTCTTTAGCCGTCAGAATTGTTGTCTGAAGACCAACAAGGATACCAAATGGATTTATTTTGCCAAATGGATCATCATGGCATTGCCGTATTGGTCCATTTGATCAACTTTTGTTGTTATTATTTATTTTATTTTCAGTAGTTACAGATGAGACAGACATGATTGGGGGATAGGAAAGGGAGAAAGAAAGAGAGGAAGGAAAAGAAAAACAGAAGGGAAGAGGGACAGTGAGAATCCTTTAACTATCTTTACAATCTCTGCTCCTACTGAGACGTGACATCCAGCATGTGTTATCCACCAACACTGAATTCTGCAGTGAGTGTGACCCAGAAGAATGGACACAGTAAATCTTTTCCTGACCCTGCCTGTCCCACTTGAGGAATGGCTGCGCAGACACAGATAAAGTAAAGCTATCCTTCTCTCCCCTTTACAATAAATATAAACGTAAGTGCCAATGAATAAAGTCTTTGCAACAAGAGAAAAAAACTAATAAAATGATGAAATATTGCCTTTTTTTACCTGTCAGTCATGTGAAAAAGAAAGTAAGATTAAGTGCACCCTTATTCCCTCAGTAGGAATTTAAAAAATTGATTCCTTTTTAAAAAGGCAGGTTTTCCTCCCTTTGTTGAAAAAGAAGTTTTGGCAGTTTTGCTGGTCTGGAGCATTCAGGTTAACACATTGTTACTATCTTCCCAGAAGGGGGTGTCCTAGCCCATTTACCCCAAGGTCAGGCTGTGCAATGCAAAAACCCTCAGTTAACATGTTAAAGTTTGCGGCAGCATTATTAAGAAAGGAATGAACAAGTATGATTGGTTTAGAAGGGCTGCTGGGAGAAAGTCTTAGCTCACTAAAAAGAACATGGCAGCACAGCTTAGGTTAGAATAGTTGCATTTGAGCAAACCCCATCACCTCTGGAACAATGTCCAGTGAATAGACGAGTCCAAAGTTGATGGTGGGATGATGATTTTGTCTCAGTTGTCAGCCACAGGATCTGGGCAACTTGCAGTCACTGAGTCGACCATGAACCCCTCTGTATACCAAAGTATTCTAGAGTCAAATGTGAAGCCATCTGTCCAACAACTAAAGCTTGGATGAAACTAGGTCATGAAGCAGGATCCCAAGCAGAGCAGCAACTCTACATCAGAATGGCTGAAAATGAAAACCCTGAGCTGTGCAGGTGTCATGTGTCCAGATTTCCTATAAAAAGCAGCTTGTATGTTTTTATTGGCCAGCAGTGTAAATGTACAGCAAACGGCCTAAGAAACAAAGAAACGAAAGCATCTCAGCAAGTGCTGGGAATACGAAATATTTTCAAATATGGATTCAAGTCCAGCAGGGCTCTGTGGTGCATGTCTGTTTAGCACTTGTGTGAAGTCTTAAAGGCTCTGGGGTTTTATTTGTGGGCTGACTTTTAAAAGCTGACGCACAGAGTGAAAACTGAAAAACTAATAAAAAAAGCTCCTTGTGAAAGGGACTGGGAGGATTGGAGGCTTTCTTTGCAACCTGTAATTTCAGCGGTGACACAACCCTGGTTTTAGTGCATAACAGCAACTCTAACAGATAAACTTCAGGGTGCAGTTCACCTGATGAGTCACTATATCAGACCTCTACAGACAGAAATGGGCAGAGGTGGACTCCAGTGATGGAGTGGCAAAGCAGTAAAGAAAGAAGAAGCATTTTTGCATAATTTAGAGCATTTTTTTGGGCTTTTTATGAAATTTACCTTCTAAACACTTCACACCAGTGTGGACATCAGCTTGATCTGAAAGCTACTTTAGAGGTCACCTTTCACAGGATGTATTATTTCCTCTTCTGCTCTAGTAATGTTGTGAAAATCCAATTTCAGGCAGGGCTGTTTCTTTGCTGTATTCATGGAAGCTGTGACATTAAATATTTAAAGCATCATTATTTGACTTTTGACCAGAAGCTGACATGTACACAGCCTCTTTCAAATCCGGGCTTATATAGAGTTGTTATGATCAACATGCTCGGTAACACACACAGCAGGTAGGGAGCAATATTAGCATTCAATATGAGTGGCATTCCTCAGCACTGTCAGTTGAATATTGATCATTCTTTGAGTTTTTTATGCTTTTTATGCTTTACCAACTACAGAGGAAAATATCAGCATCTTTAGTAGCTAAATGTTCAATTATGTTCAACACAATGTTATTCTAAAACTTTGTGCATCACCTGCTTGGTCGTTTAAAAATCGTAGACTGGGCTGCAGGAAATTGTGCTTTGTGTTTTTGTTTGATTTTGGGATTATTTAGAGCTATTAGATATTAAATTGCTGTTAGGTATTTTTTTCGCGCTCTTAGTCTTTCAAGACTTTCTCATATAAGTGTTCTCACCTTCCCCAGAGTGTCCCTTAGTGTAAAATTGCTTTGTATATGAGTGTCGAACTTCTGCATTTAAATGTTTCTTCCTTTTTCATTTAATTTGTCTCCTGTGTGTTTAGTTTGACTTCCCATGGGTCATTAGTTTTATTGGTTTCACCTTGTGCTTCATTACCATCCTGTTCCCAATTTCTCCAATTACCTTCTGATGATTTCCTTTCTCACTTTCTTTTAAATTTATCAGTTTGTTACCCGCCCATCTTTGATTTTTGGTTAGCTTGTGTATGGTCCTTCCTCTGTGTTCATGTGGCTTCTTTTCTTTCTTTTTTTTTACCTTTTTGACTTTTTGTCTTATAGACTTTGCAAACAGCCACATTAAAGAGTGTACTTTCTGTTTAATCCTGCCTGCCTTTTGAGCCCATGTTTGGGTCCTTAACCTGCAAACCGTGACAGACACAGCTGCCTGCCTGCTGCTGCTGCTGCTGCTGCTGGATTAAGGACTGATAAGAGTTTGATCAGTTTACACTGATAAGCTACAGGATACCATGAGGAAACATAAACCTGCAGAAAAAAAAAAGATTATGTTTAAGCTACTGACTTAAGAGTATTTCTTTTGTTATTTTTGAGTGTTATGTTTTGTCACATACACTCCCATTCATTGTATTAAGTTGAACCATCTTTGTATTTAGAAGAGTCTTAATTTCTCATGGCATAGATTAAACAAGCTGCTGGAAACATACCTTTGTGATTTTGGTCCATATTGATGTGATGGCATCACAGTTTAGTGTTTCATGTCCACTTTAAGGTTGACATAACAAAATGCTCGAAAATGACATCATTCACAGTAAATTTCATCATTCTTTCCCGTGTAAAACAAAACTCCTAATACACATTATTTATGCTGGTTCTCAATTTTTATGACAATAACTTGATAAGGTAGTGCAATTACGAGGAAGCTTTTTAAACACTTATTTCACCAGCAGATGTTACAGACATTTGAAGCGCTGTTTACCTCTTAGTCCAACTTTCAAACTCCCTTCCACATTTATTCCCGTAAGCGGTACATGACAAACACAATCTGAAAGTTACAGCAGAGATGCTGCTGTTAACTTGCTCTTGGTCTTACTGTTAATGTGCACAAGCTGCTGCTGCATGTCTACAGTACATACCCACTAGTATTCTGCATATGGCTATTACATCACCGTAGGGTATGGCACTGTTGCATAATGCTTTTTCCACATGAATATTCTACACCCGACATATGCTTAAGACTGCACAAAGGAACGTGTTCTCTCTTCGCCATTAATAATGTGCTGTTGTTAGAGATTTGCATCTGCCTCAGGTGAGCTTTGCGTTGTGTTGAGCAGCTTTAAAAACAGATTTTTTTACATGTATCATTGCTATTATTAATTCAACACAGCACATCCCTCCCCAGCGTGCGTGCACACACAAACACATTCCCATAAAAGTTGCTAAAAGTTCTGAATTTCTTTGATCAGTTGTTCCAAAGCAATTTTACACTGAAATTACTCCTTTTCAGAAACCATGCTGACTAAATTTCTCTCAAAGAGTTACCAAGAAACAATCAATAATGTGTAAACTCTAAAGCTTGATCTTCTGAATGCATTTTTTTTCCAAAAAAACAACTGGGAAAAAAATTGAGCATTAATATTTGAAAAATGTGTTTCTAAACAACATATAAAAATCACAAATATTACGCATCTCAGAAGATAATATTCAGAGTATAAATATGTATCAGCTAGCCAGTCTGATTTGTCGCAGTACTCAGTGCAATGTTTTATCCCCACTGACTCAGATTTAGATACAAAAGACACATTTGCAAATCAGAATCCAACTCTTCTCATTCCACAAACACAGACACGTTTCATTGGCTCAAAAAACACTCATTCACTCAGTCATACTATAGATATGAGTTATTTCAGCCATTGCAGGTATTATGTTTCTGTGCCTTAGGCAGTCCGCTGTGATTGATAACTCAGATGATTACACTTCGCCAATTGGAGATGGGGGAAGAGCAGGATGGGTGAGGGGAGGAAGAGAGGAAAGGAAGGGACATAATGATGCTAATGATAATTACAGAATTGCTAATACCTGAAACTTCAGCAAAGTAGCTTTGCCTGCAGTCTTAGCCACAGCAAGATATAATGAACACACCATATCATCACATTTAGCCAGTGTATAATATCAGTATAAAGGTAATAGCATACACTGTACATTTCACTAAGACTGATGTGGAATTACCACTGGTGATTTTCAAATCAATTAGAAGCCAGATGAATCAGTGTCATCTAGCTCCCATAAACCATTGCGAACCATTTTTTGCAGCGTTTTGCTTTAATTGTTTGTGCATGGTGTGTCCATACGTCTGCTTTGTGTCAGCCTTCATTAGGAGGCCACGCTGACCTCATATATGCGTTTGACCCTGTATGCCACAGAAACATATGGGCATTAATTTATGGAGAGTGACATTTTAATGAAGACGACCCTTTTATCACCTGTGGATTGAGTGGATATGCATGTGTGGGCGTAGTGTTTGTCCAACCAAAAATAGACCACATAGTACTCACCTGTCTTTCACCTGTTATTGCTGTTAGTTCAAAAACTGCTTTGCCTTTCTGCCTTCTTCTTCTTCTCTTAAATGTATTTTTATTTAATTACTTACTGTGTGAAATAATTATGTCACACCAAAGGGTGACATAAAATGTGAGGGCACACATGTAGTCATATCTTTACAAAATAGCCTCACTGTCATGTGGCATACTGACAGTTCTTTTGATATTATAGTCAGACCATTTTCTGAACCTACCAGGACACCTGCAATTGTTTTAGCTTTGACTTACCTGGTTCTACTTTAACACAATCTGGCAGACAGTTTTCCAGCCTCTGGTTGAGATCTAGCACTCTTTTGAAGCACTTTTTCTCCCAAAAGTGATGTTTGGTTTTCGAATGCCTTCTTAGCTTGCTTGGTACCATATTCTCCCAACCTTTTAGGCTGACAGCTTCAGACATCTCCAGTAAAGCTGAAGCCATAAAACCTGTAGCTTTTGCAATACTGCCTCACATTTTTTTTTACCTCCTTTGCTTGAGGTGATGGGTCGTCTGCGCTGATGCTTTACATGTTCTTTTCTGTGATCTTCTTATTAACCTTCTCACTGTCAATCGGAGCCTTTGATGTGTTGTGTCATCTCATACCATCTGGTTGCTGTGTATAAGAGGGGATCGTTTTGAGCGTGTTTTGAGTGTGCTGCTGCACTGGGAACAATTGGACTGATTTGAATCTGAATCTTAAAACTCCCTGCTGTCCAAAGATATCAAATAAAAAAGATTAAGTTAAAAAAAAAAAGACGAGCAATAGATACAAGAAAGGATGTAAAAGGATTTCAAAAATGTAAATATAAATGTAAGCGTAAAGGCATGCATACTCTCACCTCTAGTGCCACTCTTTAAATTTGCTGCTACAGCTGCTGTGTATTACTCAAGCCTCAAAACAAACACCAGCAGCCCAACAAATTAGTTTTCCCTGAATTTTTGCTGTGTCACTTTGGCAGCCCTGTCCCGACACCGTGCTTCTATAGCAGCTTGCTAATTACTGGACAGGGGCCTGGTTCTCCCAAACCAGACCTGACAGTGTTCTGTGGCACAGTCATAATGTCACAGCAGCTAAATGAAGAAAGTGAAGTCAGTGAAAAGTCCCTACGGCGTTCCCAGGTGGACAGTCCTGCTGAAAGCAACATGGTCTGTGTGTATGTTGGCCCTTGCGGCTGCTGTCAACATATCCTGCAAAGTCTGGACATCCTCACCCTCAATGAACTTAGCCTCTGCAAGAAAATTACTTTCAGCATGGCTGAAAATTCATAGAGAAAAGTCACAGGAAGCACACACACACGCAGAATAATGTATCTGAGTGGGAGCATGTGTGCCCTGTGTGTATATTAGTTTGTGTGTTTGTTTCTTTTGATGGGATCTGGCTGTGTTCTCTGTTACTACATGTTTGTGTTTGTTGTTGTGTGAATGACTCACTGCGACCTGGTGTCAGTCACACTCCAGCAGCAGCAACAGGCTGATAAACATCTTCCAATTACCAAGTCTGAGGTCGGGCAAACCAGGAAACATGCATACAAACACAAAACAACCACATAATGGGCTTAATCAAAGCTTTTTTTAATATTGTTGCATCCAAATGACCTGTCCCTACTATTGGCATGTCTTAATTTGTGCAGCAGAGGTCAAATTAGCATCCTACAGGGTTAGAACATGCAGTGGAAAGACTTTAAATCTGCAGGTATAATGTAATACCAAGCGGTGTGCGAAAATATCTACAGCAGTCTGTTTTTCAGTGAGATAAATCAATAGGAATACTCTGTTAATCCACCCACCTGTTTCGTACAGGGTGTAGGTGGGATAGATATGAGACAGGATTTAATACAAAAATTAAATATAAGACAGATTTCTGTTGAAAGTGTGATTAATATACATTTTATATAGTCAGTAGAAAAAGCTCATCAGTTTAATTGAGACAAGGTGAGGCTTAAAAAGAGAGCTGGATAACTCGGCTCTCAAAGAAAGGGGAAGACTCAAAGACAGCACAGGGTCGGATAAAGGTAATAAAGGAGAATAATAACGGGGCGAAAGCAGACGAGGATGACAGAGAGAAGATGAGGCTTATTAACGGAAGGTGGAGAGGAGCTGTTTTTGTGCCACTCTGTGCCAGAACCGCTCCGACCAGTCCCCCTGTTTTGGCTGGCAGATGGGTCTTGTCATGGTGCCGCCTGAAGGATGGTGTGCCATGCCGACGCCTTCCCGGGCAGCACACACACACACACACACACACACACACACTTTCACAATGTTGTCTGGCAATTTCACTTCCTTTTTTGCCAGAATGGCCACAGCCCTGACAGATTGAGAGCAAACAGGCAGGCAGGCAATCAGCTCAGACACCTGAGAACGCCCTGAGGACCCTCACTCTCGCTGGCAGCCAGAAGGAACTGCTGGCTACGCTGCAAAACACCAATTAGGTTCTTTAAAAAAAAGTGCCAATAATAGACCAATTAAAGGACTATTACTGAGTAATGAGAGGAATGATACCTGTTAGGTCTGAACCTGCCGGAATCAACAGAGATAAAGCAGACACATCATGTGAGCACTGCTGTTTTATAGGACAGCCACATGTTGCTCAGCCACTGAGGTTGTACTGACAGGGCACAATGACAATACAAAGGGTTGCAGCTTATTATGATATCTATTTCTACTAATTCTCTTTTATAAGTTAAACCTACAACCAACCCGAACCCGCGCACACACAGGCGAAGCAGAAAATAAACCTTAAATGAAGGCGTTCTTGTGACATAAAGTGAACCACAGTTGCAGTGGAGCACATCCAGGGAATGAAGAAAAACAGTGTCGTGCAGCGCAGTGATGAAGTGAGCTGCCACTGAATTCCCTTTTCTGTCGTTAAAATACGGTGGACTTCAGAAGGGCACGAAAAAGAACGACTCATAGAGCGAAGACTCCAAAACTAAAATTGTTGTGTAATCACTTAACTATGTGATTACTTTCCATTTCTATCCACTCATGCGGCCTCTCTAGACGGGTGCCTGAGTGAGTGTGTGTGTGTGTGTGTGTGTGTGTGTGTCAGAGAAAGAGAGAGTGAAAAGACAGACAGAGACAAGTGTCCTTCTGCTTGATATCTCATCCTCCATCAGGACCAATCAATACAATCTCTCAGAATTACTGTCACAACAGAATGAATTGCCCTGCCATGCAGAGAATACTTACACACACTCACTCGCTCTCGCTCTTGCTCTCCCTCTCTCACACACACACTCAAATTTTGTATGTTGCTCATTTGTCCCCGAACACACACTGACATTTACTGCATGTGTATTGAAGCAAGACATTGTGTAGACCTGTTTGTTCATTTGATGCAACCCTGGTCTTAAAAAGAAGAAGAAGAGATGTGCAATGTGCTCCCACCTACCACCTCCTCCACCTACGTAAGCGAGAGCAGAAACTGCTGCCATCTTGTGCCAGTCGTGTCATCCACCAGAGTCTGCTCAGCAGTGACTGTCATCGTGGTCCTGCTTTTGATGTTCTTATACATGCTTTCTTTATCAGCCAAATAAACCAGAATTGATAGGAACAGTGCGTGCTATGACAGAAGTTCTTCTTTTCCTTCTTCTTCTTCTTTTCTCTTTTTAGCGATCACCACACCAGATCATCCTCCTCCTTCTTAGTGAGGATCCGCATGTTTGTTATGGGAAAGATTTTACGCTAAATGCCCTTACTGACACAACTCTCCCAATTTATCCAGGCTCTGGACTGAGACTAGTAGTACCATGGCCTGTCGACTCGCCCTGTGATATAACGGAGCAGAAACCATGTTAGCAAACATGGAAGAGATGGGGTTCTTAACCTTACTGATTACCCAAACTGTCAGTCAGTGTTTACCAATGTTTACTGAAACTCGGAGTGTGTAGTAACTGTCTCAGAGGTGAAGCCAGAGAGGTCAAGCATCGATATACAGTAGCTGTAGGTGGGATTGTAGCAGGTCTGAATGAGGGCCTTATCTGGGAATCTGGAGGACGTGGAATTACTGGGTCCATAACTTGGAAAAATGAGACTAGAAACACTAGGCAAGCTTCAGTTTGTTTGTTTTTGTTGTTTATTAATTTATTTTGATCATGAAAACAATATACTGAAGTTCATTTAGTAAAGATACTACACTGAAGACTCTTGGGACAGTTTAAAGGCTTAAATGGTGTGAAAGAAATCTGCTGATACTGGTGGAATCAACAAAATGTCACATTAGAAGAACCTTTCTTGCAATACGGCATCTATTCATAGAAACAAGCACATGATTTGACCTTTTAATGGTTATTTTTAGGAATTCACAAAACTTTTTCTAGTCTTTCTCTCCCTACATGCACAGCTTTGGGGGAGGACGGGTGTGTAGCGATGGCCATTAGTTATCGGCATCTGTCTCCCCAATGCATCCCTCCACAGATCCCAGAGAAGCAGCCCTGCGCTGACATTGAGGCCAGCTGTTTCTACAAATTCTCGTGTGATTAAATCTAGAGGAGAGGTGGGATGGCATTTCCTCGGTGAGGAAAATATGATCACAGAAGAGATGGCTGTCAGTACTCATGGGGCTAACACAATACTTTAATCAACTCACACTCTCACACTCTCCTCCTATCCCAGATGCCCAAAGCAGCCGGCCAACATCTGAAGATTCATTTTTTATCTCTCCAGCTTTCCCTCCATTTTCTCTTGTCCTTCTGTGTCCTGTTTCCCTGTATGTCTCTTTCTTTTCCCGTCCTTCACTCTGTTTCCATCTTGTAGTCTTCTCCATTTATTGCTTATTGACCATCTCTGTGTCACTCTGTGTGTCTCGTACCCTCTTTCGGTGTCTCAACACAGTATCTATGAAGACAAATGCGACCCCAAGGATACATGATGTCTATTTTCCAGCAAAAGTCAATATGCCACCATGTAACAAGGACAGATCCTCCCCTCAAATGGGGAAAGAGGTGGAGACAGACAACAGGGAAGAGGTGAGAGTGTCCGTATCTCAAAGGACAAAACAATCTTATTAAAAGTTGTGTCTTTGGGTTATAGCATCAAAATCACATCAACGAATTGGTCAGTGGGATTCATTTAAGTCAGATACAATAGTAAATGTATTTCAGATGTCAGTAATAATACTGTGTTGAAGAGGAAACATCTGTATAGAGAATTCCACTGATGCAATACAAACAAAGTATTCCTATAAAACCAATTAATTTTCCCTGTTACATTGATGCAATTCACTTTTGGCAATGTTTAATTTACTCTTCGTGATATGAACACCAAGAAATGATAGAGTCAACAGTGACAAGCTAAAGTTTTTTATTGTCATCCTTCCTGCCTGCATGTAGTGATACTTCAGTGTATGACTTGCATACAAAAGTAAACGCTATCACAGTAACGAGTGCAAGGCAATTACATTTGTTCTCATTAGACAAACATGAGTCAGAATATGTTTACAAATGAACCCAACTGAATTGTTGGTTGTGCGAGTGTACTGTGACGCAGTGCTGTGCAAAAGTCTTGAGCCACATCTCATTTCTTAATGTTTTGCTAGAAAAATGTAAAATATGTGGAGCAGTTTATTTAAGCGTGCAACACAGTATGTGACTCTCATAAAAATACCGCAAAACAATTCATTCTGACATACATTACAAATACGTGCAGTTTGCTCATACAACATGTGTGGCCTGCTAAAATCCTTTTTGTGGTAAAACTTCTTATTATGCGTTAAATTCTTGTATTATATTTTGACTCCCTTATACAGATGCATTAAGTTTCAACGGGAACTTGGAATTTGCCCTTCAGCAGCACAGTTTTGTGCATCCCTGACCAGTTAGCATGGATTACCTGCTTTCTTCAAGAATTTGGTTGGACAATGCGACGTCATTGACACATTGTCACAGCACAGGCAGTCACTCGTTAGCTAGCTCTTGACTGAGTGTGGCCACTTCAAGTGCTGCTGAAACATTGAGGTTGTTTATTGAAAGATCAATTTTTAAGGCAGATGCTGTACTTAGGTAGTTCAGATATCTATACTTTTTTTTACCTCATTGGGAGTATGCTATGTTGAAAAACAAATTGTTATGCATGAATCATTCATAGATTAGCGTTAAGTGGATTAACAAATGGAGAAAACATTCCTCTGAAAATGTTCGGGCTCAAGAACTGGATTGAAAATGAATGAAAAAGCAGAAAGAAAAACTTTGAAAGATCTTCAGAAAGAAATATAAAAAAATTTAAGACGGAGAAACTAATGACACTGCACACTTATATGGCAGCAACTTGATTGATGAAAAATTAGCCACATGCAAAGTATGTTTAGCTTTGTTGTCCATTCTGCTGCATGTAAGATTTGAAACTGGTGAATGAGACCTTGGCACCATCAGAAATCCTTACTGAGATCATGCATCAAGTAAGCAGAGTCATTTAGACCTTTTTTGCAACTAGAAAGAATCCAGGTTAAAGCCAATTGTGCATTGATTTCACTTTTATGTGTTCATGTTATATATTTTATACATCCCTTACTTTAATTGTGGTTGTCTTATATAAATAAAGGTGACCTGGCTTGATTTCATCAAATATACAGTCGTCTTTTTCATCCCAGCACATCCAACCTGGAAATAAACAAAATACCCTCCACAAGGCACACACTCACACTGAGACACAAACATTATCTGTGTATACACAGACACAACAAGGTCACTTTGGGCATCTGTGTGACCAGCGGTGTTGAATATTTTGACTGTGTTTGGACTGAAAACTGGATTTGATGCCACTTCAAATAAAGCGCTGCACCAAACAATTGTCATCTGTATTTGCTTTGCAGTTATTTTTATTCACTCAGTCACTCGTGGTCAGAAGAGTTGCTTTTATTGGCTGAGGACTTGTGGGAGAAGTGACCAGCAGTGTGTTGTCTGTGTTTATTTGACGATGCTGAAAGCGGTTATTGACAAAGCACACAAAGAAGAGGGATGTAATCCAGGAGGAGGGAGGAGGGGAGGGCCATTTTTGGTGAAGACAGAAAATACTAAGAACAAATGGGGATAAAGAAAACGGCATTCAGAGTACAGTCAGCAAAATGTGTTCACAATCACTTCTTACAAAAGCCGACACGTGTCTTGATTATGTATTCAAACTCTGCCTAATTGTGCTGCAACACTTTGAAAACCCCATTCAGACATATTCAGTGGGTCCTCCATTGAAATGCACTTGGATTGGACTACATTATAATTAGCATTTAATATGTCCTCTGATTTCATTTAAAGTCCATGTGCCATTTATAGACAGACGTAAGTACATGGCACGTATTTAGAATTGAGATGAAAGAGGATAAGGAACAATTAACAGGCAGACGACAGGGAAGAATAAAATGTAACTGTCGTTTTTACATACTTATTCGCCACCATGAGCACTGACACAGGCACAGACATGAACAAGCCTGTCCCATCTGTTTAGCTGACCATCAATCTTCCCTGACACATTATTAACCATGATAGCTCTGGTGGGTGCATCTATATTGAGAAAGGCTCTCTTTATTTACACAGAACTAATCACACGTGCTGATAAGCACACACATGTGTACCTCCCTTGTACTGTTGTGTTTTTCAAATCTCTTGCAGCTATCTGTCATGCTTTGAGGGGGGGAAACACATTTTTAACTTCACATCTCCATCTGACTGCCTCAGTCTAAATGGAAGTCGCCTTGGAGGAGCATACCACAGGCATGGCCAAAGATGTAATTTGTCAGACTTCACCAGCATATAATCCCAGTGAGAGTTATTACCTGGAAACAAAAATGTGGTAGTCCAATTCAAATTAGATACCTTTTTTTTTTCTCGCCTTTTCCTTTTTTTAAATGAAGATGAAGCTGATGTGGTACAGCTTAAGAGCAAGAGCTTTTTTGTGTTTGTTATTAGTTAAGCTAGTGCCAGGTTGGACACCCTTTTTCCTTCAGAATGGCCTTAATTATTTATGACATAGATTAAACAAAGTGCTAAAAAGAGTCCTTAAATATTTTTGATCCAGCTGACATGAAAGCATCACACAGTTCTTGCATTTTCATGATGAGAATCTCCCATTTCATCATATCCCAAAGCTGTTTTATTGAATTGAGATCTGGTGACTGTGGTGGCGTTTGAGTACAGTGAACTTCCTGTCATGTCCAAGAAACCAGTGTTATTTGATTTGAGATTTGTGACATGGCCTGTTATCCTGCTGTAAGATCTCCAAGGCATTTTTGTCCAGATAACTGCCACTCATTGGATATTTTCTCTCTTTCAGACCATTCTCTATAAACCACAGAGATGATTGTGTGGGGAAAATGCCAGAAAATGACCACGTTCTCAAATACAAAGATACTTAGACCATCCCAGCCTGACACCGACAACACTGTGACATTCAAAATCTCCTTCCTTCTTGTTTGTGTTGCTCTTTTTGGACTTTAACAGGTCAACTGAGCCATATCGAGTTGCTGTCATGTAATTGGCTGATTGGATATTATGTTAACAAAAAGGTGGAAAAGGTGTACTGCCCATGCCACCGTCGCTGATTCACCATTATTCCTTCCTTGAACCTTTTTTGATAAATACTGACCACTGCAGACTGGAAACACCCCACAAGAGCTGCAGTTTTGGAGATGCTCCGACCTTCGACTAGCCATCACAATTTGGCCCTTGTCAAACTGGACAAAATGTTCACTTACTGCCTAATGTATCCCACCTGCTAACAGGAGCCCTGATGAAAAGATAATCAGGGTCGGTCACTGATTCAGTGGTCATAATGTTTTGTTATGTATCACTTTAGAAAGCTTGACAGTCACAGACACATTTAAGACCCATCTTAAAACACCTTCCATCATGTCTGTGTTTGCCTTGAATGTTGTCTATTTATTAATTCGTACTGCACAACAGCAGTACTGTAATCGCTATGCTACATAATCAGTTTTAGTCTATTTTTAGGTTAATATAACATTCTAAATTTAGCATTCTGTCTTATCTTTAGCACTTTGAATTGTCTTTTTCTTGAAACGTGCAATAAAATTTAAATGCATTCGCTTTGCTGTCGGTAGAAGAAACACAAAAAAACAAAGACTGCGAGCCAGATTTTGTTAGGTCAACACATACCACTCCACTCCACTTGTGACTAATAGTAATCATGCTTTAAAAAACACAATGCCTTTTACACCTACTCGAAATGTGTCTAGGAAACAAACCATGGGACTGCAAGTGATCTCACGGTTCCATTTACACTCGACTGTCGGTAATGAATTGCAATCTAATCTGCCAAAATATTTGAAGAAGCTACTTGACTTTTAAATATTACATCTGTGGTTGGCTTGTTGCAAATCACCTCTTGAAAAATGTTTATGGGTTTGGCAACCGTGACGAGAGCTACTCCTCTACTTCCTGAAGGCAAGCATGTTTTTGTCACTTTTGCAACAAAGTTACGTTTCTATTTTGTTAGTAAAAGTCATTGCTAAAGGGGAAATTAATGCAACACTTGTTCCATGTCTATGATAGACAGAGCATTTGTCTTTTCTGTGTTTCATTTGCTTTTACTTGTCTATATTTCAGACTATCTACAAGATATTTTACGTTCTTGTGTTTTAGATAAGACAAATGCAAACACTTTATTGTTTCACCAGGGGGGAAAATGTAGTTCAGGGGGCAGAGTGTGCTAAATCAGATTAAAGCAAAGAGACATGGTGCAACTTGAAGGTCAAACCTCATCCTGACTATTAAAACTCACATTACAACCACTCACAGCAATGCCAACATCCACATGTGAAGGGAGACTCCTTAATCTGTACAATAAATTCTCCTCATGCTTCCCCTATTTCAGGAGACAAGGGGCCTCTCTTCATTTGCAGTGTGACGGGTGTGTTGCAGGGGGTGTCCCTGCCGGCTACAGATGACGGCTGCGTAGAGGCAGTGGAGTGACTGACGACTCAGAGATAGTCCGTCTGTCAGACAGAGTGATGGCTGGGAGACACTCGGTGACAGATCAGGCGAGACGAGAGGAAATAAGAGAAGAGGAGGAGGAGGGAAGCCTGGCAGCTTTGTTTTTCATTCTGGGGAGATATGGGGAATGGGGCAAGAAGGAGAAAAAAAATCACAAACGGTGGGTGTGTTGCTTTTAGATGATCAGCAGGCACCTATACTTGTTGACGTGTTCAAAAGAGATAAAAGGCTAAAAGTGTGCTCTATTATGCTCTATTAAGCTTGTATCTGATGTTGTTCAATGTGATATCAACGTGAAAGCTGTCACCCTGGGACTAATCAGCCAAGTCTCTAATCAGCCAAGTATCTTAATTAGGCTTGGGAGGGTTGCTAGAGAGCAGCCCCGTGCCTGACTTTAATCAGTCAGACCTCAACTGGCAGCAGCTTTGGGGGAAAATGTATTGATAATGCCTTTTGATTAGCCTGAACACAGATGGGTTCTTCCTTGAAACTCTTCTCTTTGTTTGTCACAAAGGTGCAATTTGCTGTTGACATTTTTCACTAACAGTACTGTTACCCACACTTGCTAAAACTCAGGCAATGTCAGTTTGAGGTAGATTTATTTATAATTTTACATTTTTAGTGAAATGCATCATCAATAATTGGACACATTGGCACAAAAATTTAACACAAATCTTTCTTAAGCCCAGAGGATGACTTCTAATGATTTTTGTAGTCTCCTGAGTTTAAAAAATTGCATAGTCCCCACACAATAATTTACTTTGACTTTGACAATTCTGAAACTTTTACTACTGCCACAGTTATGCCAACATTTGCACTTCTTGAGTGCAATCAGTGGACGGCACAGACCTTCGTTCTCTAATCGGAATGAATTTCAAGACCTTTAAAACTTTTGGCTGTGACTGTGTTTTAAATATATTGAGCTTTAAAGTTATTTGAGCATCACAGTGAATTACAAATTCACCACCTTGTTAACCAACTGATATGCTGAGCTTGAGGTTGTAAGCAATGCGATTCTCTCGCTTGAGGTTTAATAATATAAAAGTGGAGCAAAGGTTGCCATATTGCCCAACAGGTATGCCAATAATATACTTTTCTCTCTTATGTTTAATTTTATTTTCTCAGTTAATATTCACTTTTTGCCAATCGTCCATGCATCGCTGCTAAATCTGAACCTCGCTCCTTGGGAAAGTTAAATACATTTGCATAACCCTTTCTGCAGAGCAGCCACTCCTCCCGGTGTCACATGTAGATTGCACTCCCAGGTTTTGCCGCCTCTCGGCCCTGATATTTTCCGGGACAGGAGCAGTACTAAGACACACATTAGCATAAACCCTTCCCTCTCCTTGCTTCTTTTTCTTCCTTAGTCTGCCCTTCACAAACTCCCTGACAAGTCCTATTTCCTCAGTGTTGAAACTAATTGGCCTGCCTCAGAACTGAGCTTTTACAACTCAATTACTTTCTTTTTTCCTGTTTGGGCTCTAGGCAGTTCAATCAGGAGTTTGAGTAGCATTTGTATTCAGAGCCATTGTACCTGAAAGATCTTTCAGTTTAAATAAAACACTGAAAGTTTGTTTTGTGGGGATAAGAGCCTCGAGCTTAACCGCTAAACTCCTGCTGAGTCACACGTACCAGGGAAGCCTTAATACTTCTAAAAGCGACGTGTTTCAACACTTCTTGCTATCTGCTGTTTCTGCCACCGTATGAGCATATGTTTGCAGTGGGAAGTGTTTGTGAGGAGTGAAAAAGAGTTGTCCAAGGTATTGCCTGTCAGGGTAGCTGTAGTCATTATGAAAGAAAGTGATAGCCGTGCTTACTAACACTGTCATCGTTATTCAGCAGAATGACAGCAATACACGCCATAATGCAGACCTGCAGGCTGAGGGAAATGGTGAGTGAGACTTTCACTGACTCACCACCACTCACCAAGGAGAAAAAAAATGAGATGGAAAAAAGGATGGTTGACAAGAAAGTCAGAGGACTATTGTGATGTTTTGTCAAAGTCGACTCTCTAGTTTCCTTTTTGTCTGATTGTTGCTGCTATATTTTCCTGTTTGCTTTTCGTGTCATCTTCCATTCTGCCTCTTTGTCCTTCGTTCTTTTCTTGTTTTTCTGAGCACTGATTAAAATAACTTGTCAGAGGTCTCAGTAATAATAAGCCCCTAAAACTGTTTAAGTCAGCTTGGAGCTCAGCACACAGAGAAACACATTTACAGTCCTCCATGATTCAGTTTGTCATATTTTGTATTCACAAAGGGGCGTACTGGTCATTTTGGCCTATAATCTCTCTCAGCTCTCAAGGTTGGGACTCTGAGTGCTCAGCTCTAAATATCATGATCAAATATAACTAATTTTGATTGGTCCTCCAACTGTCTGAGTGTCGCTGTCCCCTCCTCTAATTGACTTCCTGGTGTTTCCTCCCACAGTGATAATCTCCAATCAACCATCTGCCGTGTCATCTCTGTGCGCCACTCCTCTGCCCTTCCCTCCATCCCTTGTTCATGTTCACACTTTCCCCTGCTGGTAATGTCAAGATGCAATATTCTTTCAAAATAGCCATTAATAATAAAACCCCCATATGAAACCAAATACAGAACTGGTCTGTTCTTGTTCCTTTTTTATACACAATTTATGTTTCACAGTATGAGGTTGAGTGTGTCTTATGGACATAATAGGCCAGGACAGATGGCCTCCCCTCCCACCAATCCACTACGACACACACACACACACATTTACATGCGCAGACACAAGCCTCAAGCTCAGCCTCTGTGTTTGGTCGTGGTTGTTGTTGCCTGTTCCAGTACTAGCCTTATTCTGTCGCTCAGAGCAGCAGGAGAGAGCTACATCTGTGCCGCGTTCGCTTGTGATGTCAGTACAGAAATAGAAGTGAAGGAGCCGGCGTTTGAGCCGACCATTCAGCACTCTGACATCCCCGGGTAAAAATAAGCTGCCTGGGACGCGGTAGGCTCTTTGGTGCTTGGTGTTCAGTTTAACATCTGCCTGTCATAACCCGGTAGAGCTTTATAGTGTGACACGGCAGCAACAGGTGTGCCATTTGAGACTGGATGAAATTTCAATTTGCTGTTTTCACTGTTATCACAACAAGTCAAGTTCAGTTTAATTTTCCCCTTTAGTATCAAGTTTGTCATCTTTTGATTAAAATTTTGGCATCTGAGTGACTCCATGCGTTGTAATAAAAGGAAAGATTTAATAAAAAATGCTGTAAAATTAAAACCTTTTGTCATGTGGTTGCTGTTGTGTTATAAGTGAAGCACCTAATGTGAAATGACACTGACATGTTTCCAGTGCAGGTACTGAAGCTGGGAGCAGAAAATTGCTAAGACTAGTCAATGGGAGACAACTTTTGGTTAAAAACGATACAGCGATCAGTGCAGAGGAGCGCTGCTTCTTGCTAGCAATTCATTTTGGTGTTTGTGATGGCATTATAGTAATCCACTGAGAGCTCAAAATAGCAGCTTTTATACTGACAGTTCAATAAGGAGAATAATTTCTCACAGATTCTTAAATGATCTATTTAGCAAAACCTATTAGTTTTCATTCAGGAAGTCTCACGTCCATCAAGGTTTCATTAATAAAAATTCCAGGTAACACAAATAAAAACATTCACAAGCAGTCTTAGAAAAATTAGCAAGAAAAGCTTCAAACTTTCCCAGATGTCTAAAGCTTTGAGCTGTGTCATCAGTTACATATACTAGCAGGAATTTTCTTAGCTAATAGCTAACTCATAGTGTAAGCATTTCACTGTGCATTATGCAGTCATCAGCCAACTTGTTATGCGGCTGGTGAGTTATTCAGCTTTGCATTAATGCAAATATCTAATCAGCCAATGAGAGCAACTCAGTGCATTTAGGTACATAGACCAGGGGAAGTTCAAACCAAGCATTAGAATGGGCAGGAATAGGAAGGCAACAGTAATTCATCAAAACCATGTCATGCAGAAGAGCATCTTTGAATTTACAACATGTCTAACTTTGCAGACCACACTAGGTGCCACTCTTTTCAGCTAAGAACAGGAAACCGACTCACAGACTCACCAAAATTGGATAGATTATTGGCAGAAAAAAAATCCCCAGTCTGGTGAATCTCAATTTTTGCTGCAAAATTTGAATGCTAGGGTCTGTATTTGATGTAAACAACATGAAAACATTGATCCATCCTGCCTTGTTCTTGCTCATTTTCTTGGGAGCCTTAGTACCAATTAACCATCACTGAAATGCTATAGTATTGATGCTGACCATGTCCAGGTCTTTATAACCACATTGTACCCATCTTCTGGTACCCATCTTGTCCAGTAGGATAATGTGCTATGTTACAAATCTCAAATCATCTCAAATCAGCTACTTGAGCATGACAATGACTTCACTGTACTCAAATGGTCTCCACAGTCACCAACAGACAACCTCTGGGATGTGATGGAATAGGAAATTCAAATGATGGATGCAAAGGTGTGATGCTATCATGTCAATACAGATAAAAATCTCAGAGAAATGTTTCCAACACCTTGTTGAATCTGTAAATAATACAGAGGCTGTATTTTTAAAATTGTTTATGTAAAAATTAAAACTTGAAACTAGAGACTCAATCTAACAAAGGTCAGAACCCCTATCGATTTTGGGATTCAAAACGTAGTATGTTCTTTATTTTTGAGGACAGACTCCTCAGCAGGGAGGATACCAGAAGTGTATATATTTCTGGAGGGGTGTTTAAGGAGTTGTGTTGTTCTTTAGTTCTCTGAAGTCCAGCAACATTCCTTGCCAGGGCAGTCCCCCCTACCATCAATCCTCTTTTTTCTTCAGAAACTCTTGTGTGATTTTTTTTTTTTTTTTTTTGCACAGGTGCTTGGATCATTACCATGTTAGAATTTTTCCGTGAGGCTCCTGGAGACTGGGAGTCATCTTGTCAGCCAGTATTTTGGGTGATTTTATCTCATCTCTTTCATCTCCCCAATACCTTTTCCACTCATGCAGCCACGTATCATCACACTCAGCTCAGTGCTTCACTGACAACACTATGCATTCACTGCGGTATCCCTGGCCAGGTTCATGCCAAAACATGCTGAATCTTAGCTGAGCACATTTATTTTGGTCTCATCTAACTTAACAATGAGCTGTCAATATTCATCACATTCTAGCAAGTTTTGTCGTGCATTTTTTGTACTTATTAGCAAGTTTTCTTTCCCCCTTTTTGGATACTGTCCATAGACATTGATTTCTGCAACTTGTTGTACAAATTGTAATTTTCATTGTCAACCCCAGTGCCAAGTGTAAAGCATTTTGCTGTTCAGTTTTCAGAACTAGATAGTGCAAATAGTATCTTTGCTGTCAAGTTAGTAGCACTGGCACCATGTCTGTGAGTGCTGACACAATGGTGCATTTTTGCTGCTGCAACTGTGTTTAGAGTAATTGTTAGTTGGCAACAATCTTCCAGTTTTTTCACCGAGCGGCTTTATAATGTAATTTTTCATATTGTCTGGTCAAACTGCAGTTGGCCTCAGTTTGGATGCAGTGATCTTAGTTGTTCTTGTTTGCGTGTCAGTAATCATAGGTGTAGTCACTTGTCATAATGAGTCTCTACAGTTCCGACTTTTTAAAGTATCTTGATTATTCATAACAGGAAGCACTCTAATTGTCAGCTTATGAATAATTCAACAATAAGCGGTGATACAATTTTGAATCACTTAACAGTGAAGTGATAATGTTTTCAGTACACAAACTGCATGTATGTTTAAAAATCAGTCCTGTCAAAACTACACAGCATCACTGGAAGAAATGAGTTGTAGTTGTTATAGTGACTCTACCCAATATTGTACAAGTTCTAGAAAAACTGTGTGCCTGTTGCATTTTTTGATCTTCCTCTCCCAGTCGATCTGTGTTGATGTCACTTTCCCCTAGCTTTAGGTTTAAACCTATTCTCAGACCTCTTGTCTAACTTTTCTGCTAACTCTGAGTTCAGTAAGGTGCACAATACAGCCGGGTGGATTTGTCCAAAAACTCTCTTGCACTTGTCTGAGGAATCGATTGGGTAATGCTAATCTGGACTCTATACTGATGAGAGTTGTCATCGACCTGTCACAAAGGTCCATAAGTGAGAATTTGCCTGACTGAAAAGGCAGCATGGTGTCAGAGAGAGGGAGAATTTTGTTTTCTTGTCTGCTTGACAATCAAACCTGTTATATTTAAAGACAAGGAGCAATCCCCCGAGGAAAGCTCTATCAAAGTGATTTGACCCATTGAGTGGTGGATTGACACCAAAGCATCGTGTATATGTGTTGATGTGTGTATGTATGCAGATGTTTTGTTGGTTTTGTTTTGCTTGTTAGTTTTCTTTAGTTATTTGTAGTTTGTCCGTATCAAATGAATGATGTGTGTGGTGTCAGTCAGCAAGCTGTGTCACTGTATCTATCCCTTAAGGGTACTATAGGCCAACAATAACAAGGGCCACGAGAGGGAAATGAAAAAAAGCCATAATTAGAGGCACAATGAAATCCTAATGCAATTACATGGAGTTCTTTCTGCAGAAAACAACAGGATTAAAGTTTAAATGACTTATTTGCAAAGACAAGCAATATAACAGTCTTCAGCCATGTTATCGGGGTTTGAGGGCACAGAATGCAAAATTCATCATGCATTATTAATAAGTTTTATATTAAAAATAATATATGCACGCTTCTAGCATCTCCCATTACAGAGTGGAATTGGAGCTATTGATTAAACATTTCATGTGTGCAGCTCATCATATGTTTGTTCAAAGACAAAAACAAGAACTAGGAAAACAGATCTTGACAATAGTGTGGCAGATAGTCAGTTTTTGCTGTTGTTGTCCTGTGGCATATGGAAGACTAAAGTGCTAAAAATTACACAAATACAAACACCTTTTCAGAGATATTTTTTATCTTCTGCCACTTGTCCGGCAGAAGATGGATCTGGTCTCTCTGTGACCTGCAGGGACAGCAGTCTAAGCAGAGAAGCCCAAACCTCCCTCTACCCGGACTACCTCTTTGTCCTCTCCCGAGGAGACAACAAGGCATTCCTAGCCAGCTGAGACATATAATCATCTCTCCAGTGTGTCCTGGGTCTGCCCCATGGCCTCCTCCCAGTAGAACATGCTCAAAACACCTCAGTTAGGAGGTGTCCCAGGAGGCATCCTAGCCGTACCTAAACCACCTCAACTGGCCACCTTTTGACGTGGAGGAGTAGCGGCTCTACTCCCAGCAAATTCTGAGCCCAGAGACTATTAAGAAGAAGCTCACGAACTCATTATTTCAGTCACTACAGACTGTAGAAAACATTTATTCAGTCATTGGTCACTACCCACAGCTTGTGACCGCAGGTGAAGTTTCATAATGTCAGTCCCAACCAGTCACAAGCTTTGATTATATTTAGCTCAACAGCTGCCACCAAATTTACTAAAAAAGTGACTTTTAGCTAAGAGTAATTGTGAATTATCCAGCTATCACAGAACACAGAAAGCAAAAATGACATATGTTGTTAGCTATACAAGGCTCTGTATGCTTTAACTTACCTGTGCGCTACAGTTTGCATGTAGTACTGGTTTGCCTGCCAGTATTTTGTAAGCACACAGGTTTGTCTGCTAGACACTGACTGCAAAGCACCAGCTACGCATTTAAGGTGAACTTTAAACACGCTCAAAAAAGAACAAGAAGAATGAGCAGGCTCCTGCTGGTATCTTTTTCTTTCTTTATTCAAGTATAATCCAAAGAATCCAAAGGACCAGGGCTCTCTCTGACAACTGCCAGTGTTCCCAGCTATAGCTTGTTACAGTTCGCCAAAAAAGACCACCAAAAAAAGGAAATGTGTCTCTTTCTGAGGCCATCTTTCTAAACTAGCTAATAAAGCATATGGAAACAGCGTAACTAACCACTAAAGACATACTGTATGCTAACTAATCAGGGCTGTCCATGAACCTTTCACTTAGCTAACAGCTAGAATTACCACAGATGTTTCATTGGGTCCTGCATTTTTCTGAGGAGATCTTTTTACAGAGATGAATTAACTTGCAATCCACAGCTTATGTTGGGCCCTTACTTTGATGCTGGTTGCTAATTAACGATAAATCTTTACATCTAATCAATTTTTTTTTTAAATATATAGCCTGCTCAGCGAGCTTTAAAAAAGCTAAGGGTTGTTTACAAAACCTTCTACTGTTTGAAAGTTTTTACAAGTGTCCCCTAGCCAAAAAGATTGCCATTATTATTTTTTTTAACCAATTTGTTGTGTTGCAATGTGCAGAATGCTTTTGGCTAAAAACCACAAAAACAGCATGCTGACAGAATTCACCAAGTAAAGAAGGTAGTCTGCTGCTTTAAATGAAATCCTTTTAACCTAGTTAAAACTTCTCAACCTTGAGGCCCTGATTCATCAGACATAACTGACCAAGTGTCTTTAGATTTAGACAGGCAATCATGAGGTAATTATCCTAAGTAATGAGAATTCATAAATGATACCCTGTCTGTTATCCTGTGTTCTTACGTAAATATCCATTTCATTCCCCTAAACAAGACCTCAGCTAAGCGTTTTTCACCAGAGGGCAATCAAGACAGTCGTTAGTAACAGGTATGTGCAACTTTTGTCTACCTGTAAATAATTCCAAGGCTCATCTCATCTCACATCAAATATTTAAGTGGTTCCCAGAGTAATAAAGTTAGGATTGATTAGAGGACGTGCCCCTGCGTTAGAACGCCTCAGGCGGGATGAAACCAATAAGAGAGGTAATTATAAGAAGAGAAATGGGAGAAAGATCGAGAAGCAAGATACACTTGACTACACTTGTGTCTATCTTTGTGTTGGTATTTCTAGTTAACAAATGTGCAGGCAAGGGATAAGCATTAAGTTTAACTTAGGTACTGTCACAAACTGTTTTCATATCTGCAAAGCAAGGCAGACTAATTGAATCTATGTAAATATCTTTGCATACCTGGTGAGGTGTGCAGTCAAGCGGCTTGTCACTATTAAATTCAATCCATGTGTGAAGGCATATGTTCAAAGTCACAAACTGCCTATAAATTTATTCTATATTTAGACTACATGAATACTATACAGGTAACTCCAAAGCACATGTCTGCCATCTAGTGTTAAACTCTAGTAATCACACTGTTTCTGAGAGGCTGCACGTGGCTGTTTCAGTGTGGTAGTGGCTTTCCCAGACATTTCCCCTAAACTCTAAAAGCTGCTTAAAATGTATTAATAGTCCAGGAGCAGATATAGTGTCCCTGTAGTTTGAAGCTAAAAGGGTGAAAATACAGGGTAGGTGATATGGTACAAGAAATCCTGAATATACGTTGAAACAATGAATTGGAAACACATGGCAGCGTGGGTGAGAGAGAAAAGAAGAAAGCATAAATATGCAGGTGTTAGACATATCATCATACTTACAAGAAACATGACCAGAACGCACGAATGGGGAAGAAAGTGTATTTAAGTAACTTTGAACATGGTGTGGTTGTTGGCACAAGACACGCTCTCCCACGTACTTCAGAAACTGCAGGTCTACTGGGATTTTCTGGCGCTAGGGTTTACAGACAATAGTCTGAAAAGATAAAACATCAAGTGAGCACCAATTCTCTTGCTGATAAGAGGTCAGAATGAGTACGAGATTGTGGCGAGCTTATAGAAGCTGATAGAAGGGCAATATTAACTCAAATAACCACTTATTGCAACCAATTTGTGCAGAAGAGCATGACTGAAAGCACAGCTCTGAAGCAGATGGGCTTGAGCAGTAGAAGATCAAACCAGGTGTCACAGCTAACATGAAACTGAGACTATAACTCACACAAACTCACCAAAATTAAAGGAATGACGACTCTCAATTTGTGTTACGACATTTAATCGTAAGGTCAGAATGTGTCAATAACATAAAAGCACGGATCTATCTTACCCGGCTTTGGCAGTTCAGATGTTATAATGGTGTGGTAAATATTTTCTCTGCATGTATTTGGAACCAACTGAGTATTGTTTAAACACGATGGATGTGAAGCTGACAAATCTGCAGGAAGCGCATGATCGTGTTGATACGGACCCAGCACCTTGTTGAATCTGTGCTGTGAAGAATGTGCAAATTCACAAATGCCTTAAATCTTAAAAATTTGCTAACAATGTTTCTGAACGTTCGTTATTCATGCTTGAAAATTACTTTAACAATAATAATTGTGAAGTTTGACTTTAGTACAGACACTTACACACATAATTTGAAATTATTTTATTATTTAAAGCTTCACAAAGATATCCAAACGTTCAAAGATTTAGCACAAAGTTGAATTAGTGATAACACATACGAAAACAACATTCTCAGTATTGCTGCCTTTGAATAAGAATTCACAATTATTTCAAGCACTTGTGAAATAATTCAACATGAAGAGCATCACTATAGAAAGTTTTAGATGTAACGTGATTTATAGTATTCGTATTTTATTTTTTTTTATCTAATCCTTGATTCACTTATTGCCCAAATTTAAACAGCACAGTGTGGCACTAAAACAGCAGAATTGCCTAATCCGTGTCGTGATGCATGTAGTTGCAAAAGTTAGCATTTCTGAAAATACACATATAAATAAATAGTTCCTTGATTGAAAGTAGATGCAAACAAAATGAAGAAATCAAAAAAAATTGATTAAAGTAAACAGCAAGAGCCCAGAGACATTTGTGTATTTCCAGATTTCAGAGGAAAGTGTGGAACACGCGGGTCTTCAGACTTTTCGTCCGTGGAATATTCCTTGTAGAGAACTTGATCAGCTTGTACAAATTTGAGCAGCTTCCAAAGCTGGAAAAGGGGGACCAGTGAGCAGTCCGTTTGTTCCCATGAAGGTTCCAGAAAGAGGACGAGCAGCGCTGGAAAACCTCGATGCTGACTGCGTACTGACCCGGCCCCCACTGAGACACACGCACCAGAGTCACAGAAGAGTCAAAACCACAGGTGTGAGGAGAAACGCCGTGAAACACAGACTCCCCCGGCCTCACAGATGCTCCTCTCTCCCACACCCTTCCGGCCTCCTCTGCTAATCCCATTCCACTGATGTTACAGAGGGCCTGAAGGCACACATCCCCCAGGGCCTCCTTATCAGGAAACTGGAGCAGGATGGCAACAAGACGAGGCACCGCACCTTGGCGTAGTAATAGTTCCTGCAGCTTAGCTGAAGGGGAAAGTGAGCATTGAATATTACATCAATTTATTGAGCCAACTTTATTTATTTACCTTATACAGTTTGAACTAGATAAAAACACATGGGACTTGTTTTAAACAAATTTCTTCACAATGACAGATTTTTTGTAAATCAAACATTTAGCAGAAACCCTGTTGGCTGCTTTCTATTTTCCATGAAGAGAATGAATAAGATTGTATTTTCTATTTCAGTACTGTTTAACTAAAAAAAATAAATAAATGCAGGACATTTGATATATAGCATAAAGCAAATGTAAAATGCAGTGTTGAATTTGATAGAAGCTTCAGACTGTGTTAACTTACAGCTATCATAAGACATGCGTGAGACGGCCCTCGCTGCGTGGAAAAGCAACTCTTGGTCTGAACTGGTCAGGACCGACAACAAAGCCGCAACCAAGCCCGTGTCACCAAAACCTTTACGAATCACAGCTGATGGGAAAAAGAAACTTTGATAAAGCGTACTGATAAATAATATACAGTAAAGAAAGAAGACTTTGTACTAGACTAATAACACTTGAAGCAACAGAGATAGAAAGCTTTCGGTTTCACCAGCAAACCTATAGATTAACATTATACTTTATTTGTATTAAATAATAAACTGTGCCTAGATAAAGAACAATACAAGCATTGATTACTTACATTCCTTGGCAAGTTCAGCCACTAGTTTTGCAGTCAGCACACTCAGAGGCCCTCTGCTTCTCAGGCTCAGAGCAAGGATTGGCAAGATCCCACTGATCACCACCTGCTCAGCAGCACCTTTCTCTGGACACAAGTGGAATTGCATAGTTAAAAATAATTCATATTTTTGACACTACCAACACTTGTTGGATTCCCTTTATATAGCCTTAGAAGAGTTTGTCTCTTAAGAGACTGCAACCTGAACTAAATCTTGTAATCTGTTTTTTTTTTTTTTTTTGCGTGACCTCTCTGACCCTTAATTACCTCTGCCGCCTTCTTATCCCGCTGTTGACTTGCTGCGAGACACAAATATAGCTTAACCTCTTCTTAGTGCTTACAACTGCCTTGTACATCTCGCTTCATGGGGCCATTTCTTATCAGTGTGGTTTTGCGGCCTATGATATAGGTGCTGTTAAATATTCCTCCATGTTCGTATATATTGCACGCACCTGTGACATTAACCCCTCATTAGATTTACATCACACACAAAAAAACAAACAAAAGCCATCAAATATTTTATATTGCTTTGCATAGTGTTATACCTAAAGCAACTAAAGGAACTTACTCTTCTCCTTAATGCTGGCCATCACTGTGTTCAAATGGGGTTTAAGCTCATCTTCAATGAGCTCCACACCGAGGACTCTGATAGCGCCTAAGGCATTGTTTAAGTTGTCTGCAGGGGCAATCAGGAAAATGGAAATATTAAGAATTATAAAAGGACAGCATAAGAAATATGAATGTTACAAAGAGCTGGGCAGGGCATGAAACAAAGCACGACACAAGAGAAATAATGTTTTACTGCACTTTGAACAGTAAATATAAGAACATGAAAAAGGTGCTCCTCGTGTAAAACCTCCACACACAGCTTCTTTCTTGTTTACATTCAACTAATCAGCATTTTTTTAAGTACAGGCTGAACCATGTCATCCTATGAGAAAAGCTCTTTGAAGCTAAACTTGTGCCTGGTGCTGCTTTGAGTCACATGTTTAGCAGTTATACTGTTTACTTTTTATCAGCATTCTGTTTGTTAATGCTGTTACACAGAAAGATTAGCTTAAAGCAGGAGCGTCAAACTCATTTTACATCAAGGGGCAGACCAGTAAAACCACTGCCTACAGTAATGACCTAAAGAATACCTCCAATTGGTTCTGTCTTTCTTTACTTAGAAGTCTATAGACAAAAAAGTACAATTTAACAATATGTCTCAGCTTTTCTGCATTATAAAGAACTGCTGCCGTAGTAAATGTTTTTTTAAATCCATCAACAAGACTCACTGGGCGAGTAGTAATAATAAAAAAGCTTTTATTTTTCTAAAGTAATGGTTTATCTGTTACTTACTCTTACTTACGGTCTTCGTCAGTTAGAAGACAAAATAAATGTAAACTAAAAAGTAAAATAAATGAAAATACAGTTTATGCTCTTCTTCTTTAAAATTTCTATATTTTTACAGAGTTATCCAATAGGCCAGACTGGACCATTTGGTGGGCCATAAGTTTGATATCCCAGACTTAAATAAATCAAACACAAAAATTAACTCTGAGCAAGCGTGTCTGCATGGTGATATTTGATAACAAGCAATACACGTAGGTGAGATTTTGGATGCTAAACTACAAAGATGGACAATTTAAAAGTTAGAGCTAGATGGACAGTTGTGGGACTGTGATTGCAGAAGGGTTAGGGTCAGGTTTGTACCAGATGTACAGGATTCTAGTTAGACCAACAAAGACAGTGCAAAGTTAAAAAGCATAAAACATTTTCCCTAGATACAAAAAAGACATAAAAATGATGTTTAAAAAAAAAAGGTAAGCCAAGTATTAATAAGTAGGTTGTATTATATATAACATTCAGAGAATTAAGGTCAGTTTTGTAAGCTCTCAGATATACAATGTCAGCATATTATATTATTGGTTTAAAAAAAAAAGTGTTACTGTGTTTTTGTAAAACTGTATGTAAAAGGATGTCTGAACAAATACTGAGGATCAGCATCAAAGCTTACTAATCATAAGAAGATACTCAATAATATAATATAAATCTTTCATAAGAAGAGGTCTGCCATCCTTACCGGTTATAGCCAAACAATTTGGATTCGAAGTTAGTTGAATTTACTAGACAACAGTCAAGTTTGTAGAATACTAATATCCAACTGCACGACCTGCTGAACTTGCATTAAAGGTTTTGTTGTGTATATATACACTAGTATCGATATATAGCCTGCATACACTTGTGCAAAGCAGACAAAACAGAGTTAATGAAACAGTCCTACAGTAGAAGCTTGGCACACCTCACTGCTGACTAATCAAATCTGATTTACACACTCTCTTCTGCTGTGGCCATCAGTTCATGTTTGGATACAAAAAACATTGTTTGTACAGAAAAGATGATGATTCACTAAATATAAAGCTTCAGTTAGAGTGTTGCTCTTGTAACATAACTGTGATCAGACGCATTTCAGCTTTGCTCACACTGTGAAATCCATTTAAGTGAAGACGTAATGGAGTGAAGTTATCATGCACTTAAACTGTATTACCACACTGCACTGATGTAAATAGAAAAAAATCCATGCCATTGTTGTTCATGGTTGTGCACTATGAAGCTCAGACTTGAGGATTGTGCAACTGTCACATTGCACAGGAATTAACAACAAAGACTGGTTGGACTGATGAAAACGCATGGTGAAGAACCTAAAGGTTGAACATAGCATTGCCAGTTAAAAATGGTTTTATGAAGATTGGAATGGCCCTTTACGAATTCATAGAAACTACAGGAGAGCTCGTTGGTCTGAATCTCATCTTAGTTGTAAATACAAATAAAATAATTTCAAACAAGACAGCTAACATCTTGTTTACCTAAGTGCAGACAGTTTTATGTGAAGCACAAAAACAACAACCACCACCACCACCATGCAGGTGCTATTCCCTATCGTTAGTGTTGCAATCACAACAACATCAAGAGCCAATATCTACGATCTGTGACTACTAACAATTTTCTTTAAAGTGTAACATATTCAGTCATGCCACTCTTCTACTCACCATTTGGTGTGTAAGGTTGCAGTCGACTGGATCTGTTTTTGTCCCTCTGGGAATGCACGTGTTTGTGTGAGAGGGGCACATTAGGGTGCCCCATTGTTCTCCGTGCTGTCGTCTCTGGACCAGTCATACCTATCTTAGATGGACATGTTTCAAAACTCACAGCACTTTTTAAAAGCGGTCTTCTTTTTTCTTTTAGTGCCGTACATTCGAGTCATTAGCTGCTGCTTGGAGGACCCCCTATTTCAACTTACGCATCCTTTTGACGACAGCGTATTTCATACCTCCCTGCACTGTTGCTTTTTTCCCTCTATTTTCCTACAGGTCTATCTACTCTGGCTTCCTTGTGCTCCAGCTGACTCTGTGTTCCCTGTCAGGGTTAATACAGAGCAAATCCTCACTAAAGCTGTTCTCTCTTCCACTCACCGCTTGTGGATGAGTGTGCGTGTGCACTGTTAAGGTATTAGCACTTGGCTGACTCTGCTGAGTGTATTTCTACACTCCCGTAATGCCTTTCACCTTCTATAAAAATCTAAGTCAAAACAGCACAGACAGATGGACATCTGTTCTTGTATACAACCTTATTATTAGGCGTCATTTTTCCCCGTTGTGTCAGTTTGGATTAGAATTGAATCTGATGAGTTTATTACAACAACAGGTGAAACGCGCTGAAAAGCAGTTATTCATCTCCTTATAAAACAAGATTCTTTTGAGAGGTTTGAGTATTTATGTGGGTTTGACTTTGGCTAGTACAGCTTTTCTAAATGGTGCTGCAGACAGTGCACTCTGCCAATTTGCAAAAACTGCTTTTCTGGATTTCAAGGAACAGGGTGAAGAGTATAACAAACTGCATCAATGCAGGGTGAACCCTCCCCTGCCAGACACCACTGGATGGGACACGAAATAGGTCAGAGTTGAAATAGCCTCAAAATGGGGACCTACAAAGATGTTCAAATTTCTTTAATCCAACTCTGGCACTCCAATCCTTCTCTATTACATTATATCATCAGGGAACTGATTATTTTAAACTAGATTTATATCCCCCCATGTACAACCAAATCAGCTCAAGCAGTGGGGTGTCCATTAGTGTCTGGCACCATTGGTTGCAGGTATTTTAGGATGTAGGGTGGTGCCACCTCAATCTGATTTGATCAGATCGGGGTGGGTTGGTTGCTTTGGCTCTTTGATATTTCCCTGAGCAGTTTTTTCAGCAGTGGTGGGCATTAACCTGCTTACCCATCATTGAATGCAACTGCCATAGCAGTGAGGGGGTGGGTTCAGACAGCAAGGCTGTTTAAACAGGTAGGGTGGCAACACTCTAGGTTTCCCAGATGAACTTTAATATTGCAACTGACAGGGGTATTTAAAGCCTCTGTCAGCTCCTGCTCCATTTATGAGATAACAAAAAGAACAACAGAAGACAATTCTTAAAACTAGATCATCCTGTTTTACTCAACTCAAGTAAAAACCTCTATTTCCATTATTCTAGTACAGACGTGAAAATCTAAGGAATAAATACAACATTAAAACAGGAGACAATGTAACACAAGCCAAAAAAATATAATCTATATTTGATATTATCCATGTACCAGCTGTTCAGTTGACTGAAAAAATAATGTATGATTGGATTCTAACTGATACCAAGAAACAAAACCTGTTACTGAAGCAGCAAATGATCAATTTAAAAAGATATCTAGAGATTTTGGAAAATGCACTTATTGGCTTTCTTGCAAAGGCTGAGATGAGATGACTGACACCACAGCTGTATCAGGTACACAGTAAACATGCAGCAATTTCACCAGATTGCCGAACTAAGCACAGAAAGTCCAAACAGTTTTCAAAAAGTCCATCCAAATGAAACAAAACATAAGGTTAAAGCCATATTTCATTTACTTTGCTTTAATAAGATAAAAAAACAAAACAAAAACAAACTATTGCACAGAGTGCCATGAAAACTTTGTCTTGTCACACTTGTTTTTGTGCATGGATTGAACAAATAATAGAGGGGGTTGTTAAATCCTATTGTGCCCATTTTCAGCTATAGTATTTCTTATTTCATGACTACTACAACAGCTTTGAAGAATTCACAGCTATCCTACCTTTGTCTTGAGTTTCTGCTCTTTGCAAACACAAGGTTTTAACAGAAGGTGGGTGCAAAATATTCAGTGTTTTAGAGTGGCTGAAGCCTGAGCTTTACTTGTAAATATGCTGACCTCTTTATTTTAAACTTTGGGCATGTTAAATATGCACCTTTGAAACAAAATACATATAAAAAAAAAAAGCCATCAAGCCTGTGTGTATTTCCAGCCTTACTGATAAGGTAGGTTAACCAGCTGTGGCTCTGACTACATATTACAACTTTCTGGAAGAAAGTGAATAAAGCCTGACACCAATATGTAACATGTTGTGATGATTTTGCGCTCATTACAGTGGAGAGCTTAATTTACCCTGACCTCTGTCCAATCGCTGAGAATCAGTTTGAACAGCACTATGAATGGGTCTTTATACTTATCATGTGAGCAAGTATCAAACAGGTCCAACTGAACCGAGGCCGCTGGAAACAGTCTCGTAACCTACAGAGACCAGAGTGAGGACATTAGTCTCCACACCATCTGGCTTACACTGCTCTGCCTGGGTCTCCACAGGTCCAGAAGCTACAGTTTCCTGTCTGAGCTTCTTCTTGGCTCTGATTCGACCTTTGGCTTTTGAAATGAGCTTTCCTTGTTCTTTTTCCCCTCCAGACACCTTATGAAGCTTCTCATTGTCCATCGAGCGAGTTTTGCGGTGGCGCCTGCGGACACGGCGCATTTGTGGACCTGAGTCGGCCGGGTCAGATGCTGCGACACCAGACAGGATGCGAATCTGCTGTTCAATTACCATAACAATCATGTCCAGTGCAACATCAAGCATTCCAAGACCGAGGCCATGAGTGACGTTGTCGAATGCACCACTGTTGACCGGGTCCCTAAAACACTTTCTCATGTCCTCAAGATGGTTCCTAGGAGAAAAAGGGAAAGTGTTAATGTTAACTACTTGCTTAATTATGATGTTTTATTTTCACAAGCGCAGTAACCACGTTATACAGGACGCACAGTAATGAAAAACATACTTTGTTTCAATAATTTTGGACCAGTGTTGAACTGTATTTGTCTCTGGGATAAGCTGCTTTGCCATGTTGCCATAGTCAATGTAGTCATGGGCAAAATCCTTCATATCGTCACACAGAGCTCTGGTGTCACCTAAAAAATAAATTAACCAAATTAGCAGCCGAGTCTTTCAAACTCATTATCAATTCCAAACATGGCTTGACACACACGCCACCCCGCACACACACACACCTCTAACCTTCAGTGAGTTTGGAGAAGGACGAGGATACAGAGGTAGTTGTGCTTGGCGTGAGGCCGAGTACATTAAGCGACTCCAGGAGTGTTTTCTTGCTGGCTGGTCCTCTGCTGACCCGAGTGTACGCTGCCAAAGACCGCAGGGACATCTTTTCTGGAGCCTGCAGACGCCTTTTAATTTCATCATATGGGATGAGATATTTCCCTGAAATTAGAGCAAAACAGAGGGACATAAATCAACACAGCAGGATTAGAATGAAACAGCATCTGATCAAATCTGAACAGAGAAATTGTTCTTTTAACATCTAACATTTTAAAAAACTGTAAGGGCTAGAATCAAGGAGACAGATTATACATTTGCTGAATAAATGACTTCAGGGAATTGTGGCAAATAGAAAGCACAGCCTCTTTGAATTCTAAAGTTTTACATATCAGGATATAGGAAAAATCCTCTGATCCTTGGAGTGTCTTAAAAAATAAGCATATTCTTAGTTTTTCTCTGGGAATTAAGAGTATAAGTATTATTAAACCTGACCATTATTAAGTGTGAGCACCTGTATAAAAGCAGATGTTTTGGGAGTTTGGTGGTCTGGAGCATTCAGGTGCACGATAACACAATGCTAAGAAGGAAAGACCTCAGCAATGGTCTTAGAGAAGCAATTGTTAATGGCCATGGAAAGGGTTACAAGGCCATTTTTAAATGGAGCAATCACTGAGTCAACCATAAAGTCAGAGGCGAGGTTATCTGCAAAGCAGCCAAGGCCCAAGCACAGGGGCGAATCTATAGCAATGGCCCAAAGACCTTAGACCTTAACCAAACTAAAATGGTGTGGACCTTAAGAGAGCTGTGCATAAACAATGACCTGCAGACTTTAGTCAACTAAGCAAAGTTGTAAAGAAGGATATGTCAGAAGTCCTCATAATGATACCGGAGGCTGAAAGTCACACAGTGAACAACTATTTCAAATTACTGCTGCTAAACGTGGCTCTACAAGCTACTGAATCATAGGGTATACTTAGTTTTTTCAGCTTCAGCATTTTGTTTTAGTTTTTGTTAACACTGTAATCTTTCATTTGTAATATTTACATTGTTTTAAGAACTGGTAAGGACATAATGTTCTGATATGCAAAACCTAAAACTGACAGATGGTGTGCTTTCTTTTTACGTTACTTTGCAAAGTTTTCACTGCACTGTATTTTACTTGGAGCCATAAGACTGAAAAACATTCAGATGGTGTGATTTCAAACAACTGGCTACTTACGAGCTTTTGATCCCTTCATGTTGGGATCCAGGAGTGATGAAACCTCAGCAAATGCGATCTGGCTAGCGGACTCTGTATTTTCGCTTGAGCTTTGTGGGAGATCCTGATTCGCAGGTAAATCCTCAGTCTGGACTGGGGCAGAAACCTGCATCAGAGGCTGAATATGAGGCTGTATGGTGTTCATTTCCATCTGGTTCTGGTCTAGTGGAGGCTGACCTTGTGCCTGAGGGAGGACTAATGTGCTTTCAGCTAAACCCTGTAGACCCATGCTCCCTTGTGGAGCACTGCCAGTTTGCTCTGAAGACACCTGAAATATGCCCATAACTGGCTTTACAACTGTGAAAACCATGTTCCCCTGGTTATCCAGGCTCACCATTCGGGCAGATGGGTCCATGTCTTTGTTGAAATATTACCTTGCTAACTGCAGCAGGAGAAGAGGCTTTAATTGTCAGTTCAGATTGCCTTAGAGGCCCATGTAGTGTTACAGTATACTATTATGGGCTTAAATGGTTACAGTTAAAACGGGAACATATGCCTGCTGACTCCCTTATCGTTCAGGTAAAACCTAAACTTTTACTTTTCCCTTGTTTTGTCCCGATGTGCGACACTTGCATTCATTCATGGCAACAATACAGCAGAAATGCCATTCTGTAGATAAGAAGAAAAAGATAAATTAGGACATATTAGTCTATCAGTAAATAGGATAACGTACATTTGCTGCAGTCCACAGAGTTAGATGTACAGGTGAGATGTATTCAAATGACATTTGAATAATTTAAGAAGCAGGAAATGTTCACAATAAACCAAGACTTCTATTCACATAAAACAAACAAAAACAAACTCAGTGAACTGCATTTTTACATGTTTCCAATTTTTTTCTGAATCATGGAAACAGTTTCATTTGTCAGTGTATTTTAGGAAAGTGTTGGAAATAAACTGGTTATATCAAAACTATCAAGCCAAATAATTGTTCAAGACATGTATTAGAAAATCGATTAATGATTGAAATATTCTGAGTGCGGGGATACAAATGGCCCCCAAATTTCCTGGTTTTAGTTTCTTACATGTGATGCTGGTTATGTTATTTTTGAATGTGATAGAAAATATCAGATTTTTAGAGCCCCTGAAAAATTACAATACCCCACTTCCAAAGTGCTATAGATGCAGTCACCAGCCACTTCATTAGGTACACCTGAGCAACTGCTTGAAGAATAAAGGCAGCTCTGAAGAGAAAAAGAGCTCCAACCCGGTACTAGCACTAATAATACAGAGGCTAATGAGTATATATGTGAACCTAGAGATCTGGGACACAAGGAGACGATTCAGAGAAAAAAGGAGACAATAAGAGAAAAAACAATGCTCTCCTACGTCCAACCATCAACTTGAGTGTGGAAGATGTGGAACATAAATTATTAAAGGATAAATAAAATGTAAAAAATCTCAAACCTGCGGCTTCACGTACAGTTTAGCAAATGAAAGGACTGCATCATCAGCACGTGCTACACCTTACAGCAGCTAAGTGATGGTGCAAGTTGGGTCACAGCTCGGCTGCTTTGTGAGAGGAGTCAAATTAAAACATCCGTATTTGTTTCTGTTCAAGATTACGTAAAACTATTAAACTCATCAGAGCTTTGAAAGGCAGGAACAATCGAGATGAATAAGTTTGAGTCTCGCGCCCACTCGCACGGATGGGCAGCGTTGATGTGCAAACTTGGTTTTTTTTAAAGTAACATAAAAAAGTAAAGTTTACTTCAAAAAGTTTAGAAAAAGGTAAAAAACAACTGATACTTGATGTAGCAACCGCGCCTGACTTTTAAAGCTACCAGCTAAAGACGCCAATTTCATCAGCGCGTCCGCATTTAAAGTGTCTAACATTCATCATGGCTGCCTTGCTCCCACTGTGTTTCTCTGTGTGGCGAGCCTGAAACGTTACACAAAGCTGGAGAAACTGAGGCGGACCTTTGCGTTTCTGGACGGGACACACCAAATTCACAAGCCCTAACCTTGGGTGCAACTAGTGACGGCAGTCACACTCACCGAAATGCCTTCTAGTTTTTCCTAAAAGGACACTGATCCTAGAACGGTCCGCGTCGAAGCCAGCGACATTTTCCCTTCTTCTCTGCTGTTTCTTCAGCGGGTTGCAAATCAGCTGTGTCCACTACCGCCCAGGAACCGTAATCCCCCCTCTCATTGGTCAGCTCACACATCAATCACACAACAAGCGAGTTATTATTGGGCAAGAATGTAGTCAGTAGCCCACAGGGGGCGGTATTTCCGACTCGCTTTTTTCTTTGATCAAATACACATGTATGAAGATGTATTTGTTTTCTTCTTTTAAAATGTAATTCTACCACAAAACTATTTAGTAAAATATAGAAGACCAGGAGTTTTTTTTTATAATAGTCTACTTTCTTTTAATCTGGACGATATATTCAGTTCTCTGCTTTTAGCTGGAAGCAGAAGTTTTGACAGTATGGTAGGTTAGTTAGTGGATTTTTCCCCAGTTGTATTACAGGTTGAACCATACATGAATATATGATGGATAAATAATGTCCAAATATAGAGACACATCCTTCAGCATAGTGTTGGTTGGTAATGACTCAGTGAAAAACATATTCTCCAGTTGTTATGTAAACTGTGTGTGTGTGTGTGTGTGTGTGTGTGTGTGCAATGGCTACAGTTTTAGGGTATGGCGAAATTATAAGATACACATAAGCATTGAGAAAAAAACAATAAAAAAAATAAAGTATACATAATATTACCAATTTAAAAAGATTATAATACTTTTTTAAAAAAAAAAACCGGAATTATAAATACAAAATCAATTAAAGTTGCCCGCATTTTCCAGGGGATACATGCAAAGACTGGATTAACACTGGAGTATAAAAATAAAACGTGATTACACAAGAAAAAAATACCTTACTGCAATTTAAATGGTCAACCTTGGCCTTCGCGCCCCCCCTAGTGGACATATGTGAACATTACACAAGATAGACGAGTGTCACAGATGTTACAGACTTTGCAGGCAAAAAAGCAAACGCACAACAAAAACACATGCTTTGTTTTTTGGATACTTCGGTTAAATTTATTTAGGTACAAATTAAAAAAATGTACAAAATAAAGAATAGAAAGTTGCAATTATGAAAACAATATGAATGAAAAAATAATAATGGAAAAGGCAACAGTTAAATAATTAATTGAAACAGCCAGGTAATTTGCAAAAAACATTGTGTGGTACTATCCTGTGTATCTACACGACCATGACACTTAAAGAGTATTGTGGGTAAGAAAAGGCAGAGACCTTTAAGTTTGAAGAGCACAATGATCAAGATGATTAAGTTTTCTTTTTTCTTAAATTTCAGTGTGTCATGTTGAAACAAACTCACTACGAAAAACATTGATGTTGAAACCTTTTTACTGCAGGCCATTGCTCTTTTTTTTTTTTTTTTTTTTTTTTTTTTAAACATCGGCATTTGTGTAATATTGTCTCCTTCTAATCTTTTGTCCCATATCCATACTTTCCCTTGGATTCTCATGTATATCACTGCTGTGAGGCTCGTTAACACCAACCGCTCACTGTTCATAATAAGCACTGAACATTACAGAGCCACTGCACTGATAACAAAGGAACATAAGCACAGTCTTGCATTTATAATGAGCTTGATATGTTCCTGACACGACGATACCACAAGTGATTCAGCACAACAGCGAGCTAAAGAGGAAACACTTGACCCTCAGCACCATCACAGTGAGACCTGTGTGAAATTATCCAGCTCAATGTTGTTACAAATTTTGCGTAGTGACAGTCACTGAAGGATTAATTCTTTTTTTTATTGAGGCTGCATGCTCTCAGATCTCTAATAACAAGATGGTTCCGCTTCCAGGCTCAGCTGGGTTTGGTGTTAATGCTGGTGTTGGGAGTCGCGGCCAGTGTAAGCTCAGTGTCTGCGTATACGCTGGGCGCCCGCGCCTGTGTTTGTTATATAGAGGAGGGGCTGGGGCTGCCGTAGTTGGGATGCTCGCTTCAGGTTATTCATATTGGTTGTAGAGGACTCAGCATTTGAGCCTATGGAAAGAGAGGGAATAACAGAATGAATGCTCAGTACAGTGATGACGAAAGGTGAAAGAGGAATGATACTTGAAGATTGGAGACACATGAACATGAGTTATTTAAAGGCTATCATGTGAAGCTGAGCAGTAGAAAATACACTTTGCATGTTTTGCATATTATAAAATGTACATAAGGAGGTTTCTCAGATCGTGCTCGGCAGTGTTACAACTTTAAGGAAGACGATCTCCTCACAGGCAGTGAAATTGGTCTACCTGTTTGCTGGCTGCTGTGGGGAGGCCTGACTTTGGCGAGAGGAGGGACCCCTCGGTACTGGGGGCGTAGCATAGGGGCCTGGGGTTGACCATTAATGTGGAGATGAGGGTCTGATGTGCTGTCCAGAGGGCGAAACCTCTGAGCTGTGCTCGTCTTGGTTTGAGGTACCTGGAAGTTAGATGAAGAACACTGAACTGATCTTTCAAGACACACGGCATACGCCCATACCAGTGACATATATATAGTGACATAGAACACAGAGGGAATAACTCTAATATACTGTCTATAGTACCAACCTGCTGGCTTAAATCCTTATAAGAAAAATGATTACCACAAAAGAAGCCACCCCAGACCAGTCATATTAGTCCTGTTGTTAACACAGACTACTGATAATCTACAGACATCAACATTATGTGACACCTTTCACGTGTCTTGTGGCAGTTTGAAAAGAAAGCCAAATACTAACCGCTTGACCTGTGACCTCGAAAGAGCGTGAGCGTCTCTTTTTGCGACGGCCTTCAAAGTCTGCCTCGCGAGGCGTTTGGTTCTTGTTGAGCACCTGCCGGTTACGTGGGCGTGTCCAGGTCACACGCAAACCAGGTCCCTCCCCGGTGCTGCTGGACAGGTTATCGTCTGAAGTGGCATGTCTCAGCTCGGGGCTGGGCTGCCTGACGCGCCTCATTGGCAAACCTCTAGGGGGAGCTTCGCTTAAAGAAAGGCTGCTCTTCTGCTTCTTGGGGTCCAGGGGAGATGGTGCAGGAGGTAACCGCAAGACATCCACCTCGAGCGCTTTGGAGCGCCGACGTGCTGCTTTTACTGCAATGTTCTGGACCCCCTTTAAAATCTGCTGCCGCTCTGTGGAGACACAGGTAATTTCTTTTCACTGTTATTTTTAATCTCCATTCACACAACAGAAATAAAGCTAGTTAACAGAGAAACACTACTTTTCCCCATTAGCACTGATTTAATTGTTATAACTGAAAATCAATCGCTCATATTAAATATGAAGGAGATCTGCAGAATATTTCTTGTGTCCTGCTTCAAAAAATACACTTCTAGGTCACCGTGAAATCTGAAGGCTTCATCCTGAGCACTGATGCAAAGTGCTTAAAAAAAACAATCATTAAACTCAATGGTTTATTGATTTTCTGTTACCTTGCATTTAAATACTCCCCCCTGTATTTAAACTGTAGTTAAAAACCCTGTTAAAATTCCCCAAAGTTCATACATCCTCATTTGAATATCGTACCATTTATTGAGAGGGGGATATCGGCCCCTGCCTCGCTGCTCTCAGGTGATGAGTCCAGGTGGCTGCTGACACTGTGGCTGAGATGGCTGTAACTCAGAAAGCTCTCAGGAGCCAGAGGCTGCAGCTGCAGACGTGAGATGCAGAGTGCCACATTACAATATGACATTCACTGTGGTACTTTGCTTTCAGTCGGTCTGTCTGAGTGTCAGTGAGGATTAATCAATTCTATGGCTCTCCAAAATGAAATTTTAATTCTGAATGGGGCTCTGGTGGACTCCGGTGAACATAACTTTATCTTGCCAATGAGTCACATCTCTCAGATGCATTTACACAGGAAAAAATAATGAGCTGGAGGTGATGAAACAAAGATGTAATTCTGATAGTTTGGGAATTTCATCATGGAAAGCTTAGCAAAAAAAGCCTGAACATAGGAGTCAAAAGTGAACATTTTATTATGGACAGGCGAATGTTGAAAAACAAAGGGATTAATAGAGTGAAGTGTCTCTGAGAGTCAAATTCAAATACGAAGCCATGTGAAGAGAAGCTCTTCTGCGTTTTCTCACAGCTGATAAAGTAAAATGAACAAAACCAGATGGTATTATAGTTGTGCTTACCTCTCTGTTGCCCTTCCCATTAATGTGGATGGGAGGTGGGGTCATTACTGCTGAATGTTTCATTTGTCTGGCATGAGGGCTGCTCTTGAAAACTCTGTTATTGTCCCTAAAGCGGGGAATAAGAGAACAAAACTGAGAACCTACAGTATATATCCAGACAGTGTATCGAGTTAAAAAGCTTTAAGGCACATATGAAAAAGATGTCCTCTTACAGATCAGGTTCAGGCAGAATGGGAGGCAGGGTATGTCTGCGTATTTTGGCTTGACCTCGCCTGTTATCTGAGCACATGTTACGTATGCTCTCCTGGTCTGAATCTATGTCCTGCATGTTGTCACGACCGTGAGAAGGCAAGGCGATTTTAGGTAGCGAGACCTCCTGGAAGTAAGCACATAGGAGTTAGTTGTACCTTGTGTTCTTCTAGGCTTAATACTACTATAGTATCACTTAGTTTAGACTTTACGTGTCAGCTGTGGTTACCTTGATGGTCTGCCTGATTGTCACCTTTTCTAGGGCAATTGCTTTCTCCAGTTTCCTATCATCTAGTTCCCTCATGTACATATCATACAGCTCCTGAAGGTGTGGCGGTACGGGCAGACTGTGGTCTGTAACACGGAGGATAATTAGTGTCTTTAAAGCAGGAAATAATTTAATAAAAAAACCAAATCAAAAACAACTGATGAGCTCCTTCATGATTATGCAATTGTCTAATTGTCTGGTGCAAAGTAACTTCATTTCATTTATATTCAACTGTAAAGGGCCTAATAACCCAGTTAGCAGTGCTATATGTATTTAGATGATGTTTGTTTTTAACAAACTTTGGAGTCATAATGCTCACATACTCACCATCAATGAACTGCCTCTGCTGCTGAATAATTTCGTCACACAGGTGTCTGTGCTGTTCAAAACGCTGCACCACAAAGTTTTTCTGTCGGATCACGTTGTCTTTAAGCAGAGCGTGGGACTGCATCTCTGCGTTCTCAATCTCCAGCTCATGGACCTTACAGAGAAGTCCTAGGACCTCGCGTTGCTCCTCTGAGCTAACCCGCCGCGGCAGCAGCTCCTCCAAGCGCCGGGCCTGATCCCGAAGCTCCAGAAACCTACGCTCAAGCAACGCCTTTAAACAAAAGGTATAAAGGCACATTTTAAAAAGCAGACTGTATTTCAGACACTAAAAATATTATGTATGCACTACAGTCAAAGGTTTTATAAGAAAGATTCTGTTTTCTGCAATTTTTTCTAGTTGTAGACAGACATTCCCACCTTCTCCTTGTGAATCTTTTTCTGTTCAGCCATGAGTGCAACCAGATTTTCTCGAGCTATTGCCACCTCCTGAGTCTCCGTGGTGTCTGGAGGAGACTCTGAGGAATCAGAGTCCTTCTCACTTTCATCCTTATTGACACTTTCCTTCCTCCTCTCCGCACGCCACTTTCTCCTGCGCCTGCTGCGCTCCTGTTCCCAGCTAAGAGAAGAAAATTACACATTGTAACTGACAGAGACAATAATATCTGGTTAATGAAAGCACATTTGAAAGTACATAGTTGAAATAGACTTCTGTTTAAAAAAAAAAAAAATGTGGCCAATAAAATTCATTATTACATTTGATTTATGTTGTTTTTTTGATCAGACTTACAATAATTTATATTTATATAATCCACAAACACTGACACTTTCAGGGAACCTTAAGCACAACAAGCACATGCTGTGAGTTTTCAACATATTATCAAATAGCTGGATTAAATAATGTTACAAAGAGAAACACTGGATAAATACTGTTGGATAAAGAAGGGAGAAACATGACAAAAATGCTTGACACTGACTCTGTAATAGTTAAAAGATTGTTAGAGGTGGCAATCTGGATCTCCATGTTGTTGTTTTCCAGCTCCATCAGGCTCTTCCTGATCTCCATCTGTTGGCGGAAGGCATCCAGAAGCTGCTCCCTCAACAGATCCATCTCCTCTCGACTCTGCTGGCTGGAGTGGGCCTGGACCTCTGCTACAAGGGAAGGGATGGAGATTAGACTCAAAGAGCTCAAAAAGCAGGTATTTTTCAAATATTAAAGTCAGCGGTGAGTGCGAGACCTTACCCTGAACATTGCGGATGTCAGCTCGGTCAGAATTAAGCTGGCGACTCGCCTGTTCGGCAATCTTCTTTTTCAGCCGCTCGATCTCGCAGCGCAGGTCTGAGATGATATTGGTGTACTGAGCAATGTGGTATGACACATTTATCATGTTCTTCTTCACCTAAAGGACAAAGATGAAAAAGAATACTTGAGATATACTTTGGATCTATGAATTATACAATAGAAGTTGGATTTCTAACTGCAGAAAGTTGAGTTGAAGCTACAATAATTTATTTTTTACTGCCAAATGAACTTCTGCTAGAGTGAAGCAATACTGAGACATATAAAATATTACTCAGCTCACCCGTGTTCGAATACTTTTGGCACGGTCTGCATATGTCAGTGTGTTACGAGACTCCTCAAAAGCTACAGAGGCAGGGCTAATATGGGCTATCATGACCGTTCGGCTGTTTCCGCCCAAGGAGTCCTTTTGTTTAAAAAAAAGAATGATAAATATAAATACACACGCAAAAAACATCTAAATCATCAACACAGTTGGTCCCATATAAACCTTTAGAGGACTGTACCTTCAGGAGACGAGTCAACTTGCTGTCTCGATAGTTGACATACTTGTTACCATTTTTGTCACTCAGGGCGTTAATGCAGTTGCCCAAAGCCAGGAGGGAACGGTTGATGTGGGCCCCTTCTTTCAAACGCTGACCTCTATTTTGAGTCTGATAAAATAAAATAAAAATGGATGAGTAATGAGAAAACTTTAAATATGCTTTTAAAAAAGGAAAATATTCCCCCTTTTCCTTTACTGCTCTGAAGGTGATTTAAGTAATATAATAATAATGATAATAATAATAAAATAACAGTAATATTATGATAACACTTATTTTGGGGGGCACTGACAAAAAAACTGAATAAGTATCAACAGATTAACACAGTTTTAACCTATTAATAAGTTATACTAAATAGAGGATCCATTAATGATGGTGATATTTAAACTATGTTTTCACAGGCTTTACAGCCCCCGGACACCAGGGGAGTGTCAACATTAGTAAGCTACTGTTGGCCGTTTCTTTCGGTGTGTAGTTGACATGTTTCCACTCCTGTCCAATAGATGGCATTAGGTCCTTGGTCCATCTAGTACTAAAATAACACAACCTCACCTTTTGCTAACTACATGGATGCCTCTTGTTTACAGGGAGAAAAAATGTTCTTTGCAGCTTCATGTGACTAACACCTGTGAGATATGCTCAACCTTGTAATGCGCAACTCATCAATATTATGCCTTTCAATCATTCAAATAGTCTCCATGGCAAATAAGTGCTCTCACAGCCTGACCGCATGATTATCTCATGGTGAAGAAGAACAAGCCTGTGGTAAAATGAGCATCAGTGACAAGCTATTCAAATGAAGGAATAAAGCAGTCTCAACCTGAACAGCTGCCAAAATGAAAAAAAAAAAAAAAAACACAAAAACAACTGAACAAATACTTGAGTTTTTCTCACTTAACCGCTTGCAAAGAGAAGGTCAAGGCGATAATACATCCCAGAAAATGAATTGGCTCGCAGATTCTGTTCATCGCTGTAGTCACAAATACCAGTGTGACAATACAAAAAAAAGTTCCATGGACTGTTCTTCGCTTTTATATCTGTCATTCTTATTTTCTTTGTAAAGAATGTGCTTTAATATGTTATCTTCCAATTCTTTATTTTGTGTTAGTTTTCTGTAGAAATATCTAGAACATTTTTCATAAATTCCTGGAAAACAAAACAGTGTTGTCTTAAAAAAAAGAAAAAAGTGCAGACATCAGATTTCATTTATGAAAAGAAATGAGTTGTGATACCATTAACACAGTTACGGGATTCATGTTTCTGACCACCTGTCAAATTTGAGTCCACTATGAACTGTTTTTGACTCTACTTAGGTAGAGGTTGCAGGTATGTCGCTGCAACTGAATCAAAACATGTATCAAAAAGTTGACTGCTGTTGTAGCTGTTTAAGTCAGAGATAAACTTTAATGTATTTCACCATTCACTACGGGGTAGTTGCCTATAACAGTGTGCTGTGATAAAATCTGTATTAAGTTTCTCTCTTTGTTCCTCTGTTTGATTATTAGCAGGGACGATCAAAATGTTTAAGATTAATGTGTGTGCCAACACTAGAGCTGTGCCTTTGAACAATGTTGAAACAGTTTACTTTTAGAATCAAATTGGAATTATTTAAGGATTCTTAGCTATCATAACACAGAGCAAAATGGGGGAACTTGTGTCACAAATATATGTTAAAATGAAAAAACAAAAACTGGTGGCCACTGGTGGACATATCCTACTGGATCGAGGGACTCAGATTATATTATATTTTTTATAAGTCTCCTAAGATTTATGGTAACCTCCATCCTCTGAAGAAATCATTCATTGTTCCCCATGGAGACACGACTCATGGAGCAAACCCTTGTACTGTATACAGACGATTAGACAATGTTTCAGCAATTTAAAGCCCTCCCTCTGAATACATATATCTATATCTATCTATCTATATAGATATGTATACACACCTGTGCTGCTCGTTCGGAGCCGGCGAGGTCAATCATGAAGAGGCGTGCAAAGCGGACCTCCTGCAGAACGTCACGACAGCGGCTCTGCTGTTTGACAGCTACTTGCAGCACAGCGTGGGAGCGAGATGACGTCTGATTGGCGGCTGTTGGCTCCTGGGTGCGCTGTTTGTTGCCCTTCATGAGGAGCTCCATGATCTAGAAAAACACAGGTGTGAGTTATTTCTGGTCTTTGTAATTTCTGAGTGTTTTGATTGAAATAAATGGGTCATGTAGTGCTTGGAAAGGTAAACTGACTCACCTCTTGAGCATTGATGGTGGACACCTCTGTGATTCCAGCAACCTGAATAACTCCCTTAGAATCTTCTCTTAGGTCTAAGAAGCCTGAGGATGGATTCAGCAGGTCACGGATCATCTCATTGTAGATCTAATAACAAACAGAATATATGTATAAATATATATGAATGGACCTGCAATAAAGATCAAAAAGCTAGGTTACAGACACAAATTAACTGTGAACATCCATGGAAAAGGCTTCATTCAGCCTTTCAGGCCTCCTGCATAGACCTGGTACAAAAACATCAAGTGCTACATTTTCAGCAACTGTCATTAAGTAACCTCTACTTGTTGGGTGGCAAGCTGTCATCAAATTAACGTCAGTGCTTTTTTTCATGAAAGCAGAATTGAAGTGACTTCTCTGAACTGACAGTAATGGCGTGAACGTGAAGGCCCACAGCCACATAAAAACCCAGTGTAGGAAGTTACATCCTGGAAAGTGACCACTGGACGACAATCTGCCAGTGGGTTGGAAATGTTAAAGATGCTTTTTATTTGTCGAGCAGACAAACCCACAAACGCTAACAAGAGGATGCTTTTACTGCCACTGACAGCTGGGTGGTTGTTCTGTTATTTTTTCCATTGGTACACTATGATTGCTGGTGATGTTTAAACAAGCCCAAGTGTACAGCAGCTCTGAGAGGTTCTACTGAATCATAGTGGTACTTTGAGCTAAATGTTAAAATACACTCGTGGTAAACGTGCTAGAATCACTGTTAGTGCTCTGCACAAGATACAGCTAAGATATATGTTCACAATACAAAGTGTTGAATAAATTTAACACTTGACAAGATGATGGCTTTAAAAGAAAATAATGGAATCATTAAAGATTGCTGGATAGTCAGAAATATTACAGCATAATACATCAAAGCTAGCAAAGAGGATACAAAAACAACTGTCAGTGCAAACTATCAGAAAATCTACTTAAATAAATACCGACAATCAGCCTAATGTTGTCATGATATTAGAAATGTAATTGCTAGTGAGACTACCAGCTGAACTACATGATTCTTGATACTCAATTTGACACCAAAACAAAGTGATTATTATATGTACTTAAACACAAACGTCTTGATTAAAACGTTACGCTGTTGCCAGGTACTTTAGGATAACAGCGCAAAGTAATTCCATGCCCAACAGTGTCCACCTGTCTTTATCAAAGGTATCCTAAATATTAGTTCTGTTGACCTCTGGTGACCTACAACAGCTCTCAGTCTGAGTAAGTAACATGTCTGGAAAAGTCTAATACTAACATGGTGCCAAGTAAACTGAAAAGGCTTTTGGAAATCAGACATCATTCATAAAGAAACCCATTTCGAAAGAGAACTGGCTTTATATTCTGAACCTTCAGATGGACAAAATAGTAGTTAGTTATTTGGACAAAAGCAGCTGCCAGAAACCAGCTTGCAGAGTTTGCCATCCTTAGAGGCTCACTAATGTAGCTAAAAAGGTTTCTCTTTCCATTAAGGTTTCTAAATCTGCCAAAACCCACAAACCAGAATAAACATGAACAAAAAAGGAGGACGGCTGTGTGCATGTGAATGGTACAGAATGGCTGAAGGTGTCCTTTTATCAGTACAGGCTATATTTATGTGCTCTGTGCACATGTTTAAGAGATTGCACATGTGAAAGAGATTGTGATCGGAACAAGGAAAGGAACAGATGTGTGCATTTCGGTCAGTAAGGCTATAAAATGGCATTTAAACTCTTTGTGGTGAGGCAGCAGCGGTAACAAATTGCTCCCTGGAAACAGCAAACACACATGTCACGCACACACTTGTTTCAGGATTCATCCCGATGAGTTCAATACAGGTCAGAGAGCATCCAGACTCAGCGACTAGGCTTCCTAATAGGAACATTTTAACTTCCACCCACCGAGAGCGCTACTAAAAGCTAGGCTTCAATAACATTGTCAGCCACTGAACATAATGATAGAGTCTGGCACTGAAAACACAAAATGTCATTTTGATGTCAGATGCAAAGCCCACTCTGAGAGGTTAAATTTGTATCCAACAAGTACGTCTATTGTGCCATTTTCATTTTGTGCTCTTTTCATATTTCATATTCATTTTTCATCTCTTTGTTTGTGTTCCTCATTTTGTTTTCTTTTGCCTGGAGCTTTTCCTTTTTGTTTTCTTCTCCAAATTTCTTTTCTTTCCTGACAGCCTGAACATTTCTGAATAAATCTGACACATTTATTTGTATTTTTGTGCTGCCATCTTTTGCAGATCTTGTTGCAAAACTATAACAGATAAATTGTTCACTTAAAATCATAGAAATAACCTCAATGACAAAGTTACTTTCAAAGATTCTTTTCATGTTTACTTAAAACAGAAAAAACCCCAAACCAACAAAAACATTCAAATATCTTGCTAAATGACGTGGTGAAAATTGTAATTAGATCTCCTGAATGCTTACTGTAATGCTATATTGTTTTTGTATTTTCAACGTGAGGAAAAACCTAAATGACCTCTTGAAGCCTGTAGCTGTACTAATTCACACCAGCCAGGATAAGTTTCTTCTGTCAGAGTCAAGTGAACCAGCTCTATTGTACCCAGGGCTATTAAGGCTTTTGTTGCTGAACACACAGAGTGAGCTGTACCTGCTTGTCAATAATGAGGTGTGGAACCACAGCCAACAGTGAAACCGCCATCCTCAGCCTGTGGTTTTATCTGTGGTTCATCATCCACTGACAAAGGCAAAGGTAACAAACATCTAAAAGTACTGAACGTTTCTATATAAAGGCACATGTAAATCCAGTACCCAAGAATAGTTTCCAGTTACTGTTGTCAATTTATAGCAATGTGCTGAAGTAATGATGACAAGAGACAAGAATGGCATGGACTGAGCAATGGTCTCTACAATCGACCCCCGCCTATTCACGTTCAGTATTCGCAGATTTTTTCATAGGGCATATCTAAAATATTTCCTAATCATTTTAATTTTATTTTCGTGACTAAATAAATTTTTTTATGATAGAAAAATGATTTACTAATTTTCAAATATTCATATTAATGTAAACACAGCAAAATATCAATAAAACGTCGAAATTCCAAACACAAAGCTCCCGGGAAATAAAATGCAGCTTGGGAAGCTGAAATATATCAGCATTTTAAGAGAGGGTCTCAAGTATTTCAGCTATTCACGCGAGCTTGTGGTCCTTACCCCCTGTAAATACCGGGGGTCGACTGTACTATTATTCCCTTGTAATGTATTCAAATCTCAATTCAGTCTAACTTAAAAAAAATTTGAACTAATAGCCCCAACAAAGGAAAATCACTTAAAAAAATTAATTCCAAAATTCAAAGAAATTATTTAATTGTTTGCATCATTATTTCACCTAAATGTAGTTAAACTCAAAAGCTAATTAGGAGGTAAACAGCAGCACAAAAGCACATTTTGTATGTTCTGTATTGCCACAGGATAAATAATTAGTCAGACGTCGACACTGTTATTAAAATATAATCGCTCAGTAACTTTCGTTCACTCAGAAGCAAACTCATATTTGTTTTTTTAATAACATTTAATTGATAATCTGAATTTTAATAGAATATCTACATAGGCATACCCAAGCCCATTTTCAGGAAACCATCAAACCTGTGCTCTAGTGCAAAACTGTTCAAAACTAATTCAAGTTTATTAGGTTAAAAAAATTTTTTTTATGAATTGAATAAGTTAGCACAGCTGAAAACTAAACAACCTCTAAACATTGTACTAGTTGAGCGACTCAGGCTTCAGCATTTGTATGTTATTACAGTCTAAAATTTTCCCCCAAAAAACAGTAAAACTCAAACTTTTAAGAAATAGAGACAAATTTATGTGGAAAAACTGCCACAAAAACTAAATGCAATGGTGTGTATTACTCCAGTGAGATAACAACACAGACTAAATCTAACCAAAACAGAAAGAGAGCTGGGAGTTTCCAGTACTCGACTGAGAAAGACATGTATGTACATAAAAGTTTCTAGTTTGACAAACAGGCGCCTCGCAGGTCCTCAATCAGCAGATTCATTAAAAGATGCCCGCAAAACATGCTAACAGTGAAGAGGCGACTCCTGGAAGAAATATCTGAGTCTTAAAAATGATGCTGCGTATCTGAGACTAGGCAATATGAAAATAAAATAAAATGAAAAATAAAACCTAGACACTGAGCATAAGAAGATTAAAAAACCCTGCAGAGACAGGCTGATCAAAATGAGATCTCTTTGGGTGAAAAAACAAACAAACCCCAAAACAATTTGTGAACAGAAGAATAAATAAAAAGACCCAAACTACAACTTCCTCTGCAAAAACAATTTAGAAAAGAAACAGTTTGCTTTTATTTTCTCCGCACGTTCGGTGAACAGAACAGCTACCACATCCCTTTTTAAGTGCCCATCAACCAATTCAGTTCATGGGAGCTGTTTCAGGAAGGAATGAAATGTGTCCAGATGACCTAAACTGAATGCCAATTATAATTTCTATTCACACTGCAAATCATGTGATTAAGTTTGAGTTTTCATGAAAATTTTCTGGATGATCCTAAACTTTATAAATAAAGACAGATAACACAGTAAATGGGAGAAATTAGTTTTTGAACATTTCAGACACCTCTCAGCCCTTCACTGCATTTGATGTTGTTACAAAAAGCCACATTTCCAACCACAAGAATCATTCGAAGATGCAAAACATACAGGCCAGTAACTTATTAATGCTTCAACATATACTAGTCAACATATACTAGTCGAAAACCCCCAAACAAAACACAAAAACAAATAGGCAATGCAAGCTTTAAGTCATGACTGCATTTTCTGTTAGTACAACATTTTAATCTCTTAAGTACCCAAACATATTCTGTCAGTAGTTTTCAGTTGTGATCAACTGGTTTCAGTCAGTGGTGGGATTGGTGTGTTTACTGAACACAAATGAACTCTCTTGTACAGTCCAGAATCAATCAGTTTATTGTATTTTCAAGCCAATGCTCTCCAAACACAAAAGAACAGTGTACACACAACACCGTCATCAGTGCCACCATGCCGTGAGTGACTGAAATTGGCTAAGGCTGAGCTACTGGCATGCTGGATGCTGACATGAGTGTCCAAGCTGTTCCTGCAGCCTCGCATATCCATGAGAGTACTATCACAAATCTGATTCCTCTTGAAGAAAATCGGAGTGGTGAGCGGTACCAAGCTGAGGTGTTAGATAGAGCTTGACCACTATAATGGTGGGACTCATATCCCTGGGGCTGATACGTTTACATTTACTGAAATATCAGAATCAGCTTTTATAACAACAGATAAATGAAAATGTTAAAAAGTAAAAAGTCAAAACACCCTTCAACCCTGAGTGTTCACGCTGTATAATTTGTCCAGCAAAGGGTACTTTGAAATTTCCCTGCAGGCCACACCTTTCGCCACAAACACAACAACTAGTTGATCTGAGGAGAGTCGGCCAGAACTTAAATAAGTTATTCCCAAATTCTTGTGACAAAAAAAACCAAGATAATATGACAATGCAGTTCACAAACTATCTTAGCAAGGATTCATAAATTTCTATGCACATCACAGGTTCAGGAAATCTGTTTAAGTTTCATGTGTTTGACAGAAACAAAAAATATCAGTTCATACATTGAAGTTTTAAATCTTCAAATATTGCTATCAGTCTTAAAAATCCTACATCAGCTGGATCTGGAAACTTGCTTAGTCCATGTGCTGATGGGTGACTGCTTGTATCACTTCCAGAGGTCACCTCATTTTAAATGTTTTGTATATTTATACTGCATATACTATATGTGCAAATATTATAAATTCCATTGCATAATATAAAAATGTATCTAACAATCTTATTCTCCCGCTCTCTCTACTGGGCTGCAGATAAGGATGCCCAGCTCACTTCAGATGTGACATGGATGCCAGAAAAAAGTAAAGTGATAGCTGTATCTGCCTACTACGGGCATTAATTAACAACATCAAATGTTACAAGAACAGTGTGGAGGTGGAACCCCCCCCCAAAAAAAGACAAAACCAAAAAACAAAATCCCATTTGAACAGTAGACAGAACCAGCCATGGATATCTAATGTTCATACCTCAAGAAATTAGTGGTAATTACTGAGTGAGCAATCAGAGTAATGGATCTAACATTTTGGGTCTCACTGCAGAGCAATTAGATGTGTCATTACTTGAGAGTTCGTGATAAGAATACAGGTCTAGAGACAAATTCTTTTAAAAATGAAAAGCCTTACTTCCAGATAGGACATAGACACACTGTACAGCATGTCATCACTGGTCTCCTCAATGGCACGGAACAGGTCATTCAGAGTTCGAACATAGATGCCTGGCTCCTTGTCAGTCCCTAACATGGTGTACGTCTTTCCACAACCTGAAAACAAAATATAATACCTCTCATAGACTCAGTCTTAACCACGTAGTGAGCATCCAGTGACGGACAAAATTAGCTACAGAGGTGAATTCGTGAAAAAACATTTTAAAGTATAAATAAATGCCAATCATTTGCTCCTAGCGTGTTAACTTTGTAGTTTCAAGAAGGAAACAACATGCATACACATGAGTGGCTACAACCTCTGTGCTTACTTTCCATAAGAGGAGGCCAAGAGTAGAGCTTGTGTGGGAGAAATGGCCAGGCAGAAGGCAAAAAATGAAAGCAAGAGAAAGGTGGGAAACTTGATGGAGCAATGGCTCTGTACTAGTCTTTGACAGCCTGTGACTACCCACTGGAAATGTGGGATGCAGAGCATGACTCATTTTCTAATCAGGCCTTTGCTAAAATCAAAAGTGAAACAGGTGTTAATAAGATGTCTACCTTTTCCCAAAAGCTTGCTGAATAACTCTCTGGCTCAGGCTGACAACAGGTCAGGAGGGTTGCACATGTAATTAGTATATGATACACCTATGAGCACTGAGACTGAGTACTAAGAAATATACTTGGTTCTTGTTCAATGCACATACACTCGCACAAAACAAACCTGTGGGTCCATAGGCAAACACAGTGGCATTGTAGCCTGATATAAGGCCCTCAATTAGGCCTTTTGTTGTTGCCCGGTACACTTCCTCCTGTATAGGGAGGAGAAAATAAAGGGTTCAGGCCATACATAAACAGCTACACATCGATATGAATACAGTGCAAGATTTGCTTAAATTTAGTTTTTTTGTTTTCTTCTTTAACTCCTGACAAACCTGACTAGCGGAGAAGTCAAATGCTACATCAAACATGTAAGTCTTCTCCCTCGAGCGATTGGCACGCAAGATGTCGTCTGGGTCTTCCATGGGGTCCATCAGAACCACCATCTAATGATGAAGAAAATGGTTAAGATACAGGAAAAGAAGACAGGCTTTTGCAGGAAAGGGGCTAAACAGTATTGACATCAGCGAGGCCATTGAACTTAGTAATGTGTTTGTTGTGTAGACAGTTTGGTTTACTTTTAATAACAGTGGAAAGATGTGCTAATGAGCAAATGGGCTCTCTATTCAGTGACATTAGGTCCAGCTTGAAAGTGTGGCAAAGATAAATGACCAGAAGGTCAGCTGAAAGGCTACTGAAGCATAATTCTGCTGGGATTAGATGGATGACTGTTCACTAATCATTACAGTATCTCATAAGTGCAGGAAAAAAAATATAAACGACCGCTCAGTTTCCAGGACTAGCTAACACAAAATAAAGATGTGTCTCTTTGTGGCAGATCACTCCAGATGCAAGTTTCTGTTGAGCCCCTTACTGTGCTGTACATCTGGAAAAACGAGATAGCCATTTGCTCGATGTCTCCCTTCAGGCCAATGAGATGAGCTCCAGTACCTACTTAATGATCATAAAACACCATGCTCCAAGTGTGTCCATTTGGATTTATTTTACTACATTTATGTCTTCTTTTAAAGTAGGTTTTAGCATTCAATTACCTTTTGTGACTATTTTAAAGGGTCTAGTTCACCTTCTCTCCAACCTTTATAGTTTCCACATTTGCTAAAACACAGCTGTTGGTGTTAAATGACTAAACTGACTGTTTGTGACAGTGAAGAGGGATGTTCTGTGTAGTAGTATCAACTTACACCAATTTGTAAGCATTTCTGTATTTTCTTGAATTAAAGGTGCGTGTAATTAGCACTAAATTATATGTGTATAGACATATACACATACATACATACACACACACTAATTACTTGAGACTCTCCATAATCTGTTAATGTGGTCACAGGGGCAAACATACTACGGTTTTACCACAGATGGTATTTTAATATATTCAGATCCAAATTAAAGAGGCATGTACAAAAAAAACAAAACAAAAAAAAACAAAAAAAAAAAAAAACACACACAAGAAAATACGTCTAACAGAGAAAAGCAGTGTCACATGAAGGCAAAGAAAGGAAGGGAAAAGCAATTGTGCAACTTCACTTTTGTGCACCTTTGAGCCTAAATGTTAAAAGTAAAATCTTTAGTTAGTATAACTTCTTCCACCTATATATTATTAAAGTTAATGGTAAGAAATTGCATGTGAAAGATGAAAATGCCAGCGGAAGCTATTTCCTCCAGGAAATGAAAGCCACTTCTTGTGACAAATACAGTCCCCTCTACACTCATTTCACAGCTTGTATGTAGAATATGCATTTATGGAAATGGGAATCCACTCAGGCCATCTGTCTGAATCATGGTCATAGAACATAATGACCCAAAAAGCAGCTCACATGGCAAAGACAGTCATGCAGTAAAGAGACAAACTTCAGTTTTTTAGGGAGAAAATTGGAAACATTGGTGTTAAAAAAAATGCTAAAAATATGCTTTTGTACATGTGACAGCCACGGTAGCAGAAATTACACTGAATGTGAATAAGCACTGAAATGTCACATTCTTCTAATTGTTCGGTTTGACAAAACTAGTCCATTATCACTAGTAAGTCACATCTCTGAAAAAGAATATTTCAGAAACAATGCAGAAACAGAACATCACGACATCAGGAAAAATATATTACAATAAGGATGGCAAATCTTCGGCTCAGAATGGTTCCAACTGACTTGGTGTGATTGTACACAGCTGAAGGAAAATTAGTTTTCTCACAGTATTGTAGGTTTGAATCTTGTGCAACTGACCTGGGACAAAAATTAATAAAAACAGAGAGCACTTAAGTTTATTTTAGATATGACCATGGGGGGGCTAGGGGTTTGTCAGCTCACCAGCTCCTTTCAGCAGTGGGCCTTGAGAGTCCTCTGAGGCCTGAAGCACCCGGCTTGTTTGATGACCCCCCCCACTCTCCCAACCCCACCAACCACTGAACCGCTCACTTTGAAGCCTCTCAATTGAAATTCAAGAGAGGGGGGGGGGGTTCCACTTTTAATAAACTGGGAACAACAGATGAAGGCGGGGAGCATGGCAGGCTTACACAGGTTGCAATCAGAAAAGAGGGGGACAAAGAGGAGAGTGAAGTATTAAGAAAAAGAAAGAGTAAACATCGAAGGCATACAACTATTTGTTCTTTGAATTTATATCGTTACCTTTTCAGTTAGTATTTTTTCTGTGGCATACACGTGAAGAAGATTAATGCCGCAATGTCCTTTCGACACAAAGATAACATGTCCAGCAACTGATGCCCATTCTTCCTCTTTCCCTAACTTCCTCCGTCTCCTGTAGCACCCAGATACAATGACGTACAAGCTCTGATCGCATTTCATAGCAAAGACACTGTGAACAACGTAGTACTTCTCTTAGGTGCTCTTAAGCCACTTAGTCTCAGTCAATGTGATGACCTTCACAGACAATGTGAGTGTAGTCAGAAGAATTATTCTGGCAAAGAGCAGCAAAGACACAAAAAGTGTGTAATTGAACATCTAATAATAAAATAAATGTATCAAAGTTGTCAGGAGCAAAAGAGGCCATGCCAGTTGTAGTTACACCCAAGTGAGGGAGTGTTTTTGCCCACCTCTTAAGGGAAACCACTGGTCCCAGCGGTGACAAGAGGTGTAGCCAGGAAGGCCCGGGATGGACAGTCAGGCAAACAATAGTGACCCTTTCTCACATTAACCTATTGTGACCATGGTAAAATGTAACTTTAACTCTAGATAGATGTTGTCAACCACAATTCCTCTTTCAGTCATCTTTCTATGATATGAACTACGCCTGCCACAACATAGAAGGGAATGAGGGAAAATAAAAATTTTAGTTCAATTCAGTTTTATTTATTTATCATCATCTGAAGGCACTTAGTCTTGTAAGAAAAAGAGCACAACATTAAACATAGATTTGCAGTAAATTGATCCTTTATGAGTGAGCATTTGGCAACACTGAGGAGAAAAAACAATCTTTAAAAGAAGCAAAAGAAATGATCACTTTACTATAATTTTTTTTGTTGTTCTTATACACAACAAATGCATAAAACGAGTGTTTTCACATTTTCTGCACCCCTGGAAAGACTTTTTGGAGGTGGGGGCTAAAAAGTACCAGTTCAAATGTAAACAAAAACTATAATAGAGTAAAATGTTTTCCTTTTTGAAGTTAGTTGGTCTTATGTTGAAAAGCGACATAGCTTGTTAATATATGCAAGGCATATATTAACTTGTATATATGCTTGTGTAATTTTGTTGCTTGAAAAAGCTGATGAGCACACAGCAGTGCTGTTACATAATAGCAAGTATCAAATGCATGCTTTCATGCACAGTTCTGTTTCTGTGCATGCGCTTGGGAAATCATTAGGGACCAAGGGTGTTGATAACACTTATAGTCCCATCTGTCATCTGTGTTTCTTGAGTTACAGTATAGGCTACCTTCCCACGGCTCCACCCATGAACATCCACACACAGCATCTGCTGCTTGGAAAGATTCTATACTATTAATTTTCTTAAGTCTCCTGATAAGACTTTAAGGTGCTGGCTCTAGTGTCAGTACACTGTGTGGCAACATAAGACAGGATGTCTGGACTTGTGCCTAACCTTCCTGGGTTTAGAAGTTCTCGACACAGACGGCCTTTACCGTAGGTTGTTCTCTGCATTTAATTAAGAGGCTTCTGAGAAGTGTCTGAGGTTAGGTACAGGTCAGTATTAGCCCTTGAGCACTGACGTCTAGCGTACAGAACAGGTTAAGAAACGCTTAGAAACGTAGTGTTCTTGACATTAGCTTTATACACATCCTCCCTCTTTCTGGTTCTTGCTCACAGTTACATGGAAACGTACTCAAACACTCACAGCGAAAGAAGCATGTTGATGTGTATAAGATGAAAAAGACAGAGTTTTAACGCACTTATGAAACACAGTAAGTTTGAGCACAAAGAAATTCACCTATACAAAAGGTACGTAATTTATTTCCCCACAAGAACCGACTAATCACATTTTGCCACTATGAGCACATTTGGCAAATGTTAAGATAAATTGATGAAACTGTTAGCTGGCAAAATGAGCCTTAAAATAGTTAATCAAACTCATCTCTCTTGAGTTGAGCTTACTTGAGGCGAAGCTGTGAGTCAGTGAACAGCTGCACAGCAACCATTCTCCAAACACAACTGCTATAATACAGCGAGCACATAGATCATTATAAGGGCCTATGTGTTTGCTGTTAACGATCAAAGTAAAGGACAGGCCAAACCTGTGATAGTATAGTAATAGTCAATTTGCCATCACGTCCATTAATGGCTTAGCACTCTGATGATAACAACCAATTGCAGCAGCCAGTGTGTGATTTCTAAACCTCTGCCAAAATGGTTAAATTTATGGGTAGTGGTCAAACCATGATCTTTCAAAGATCCGGAAAGACACAATTTTAGATGTTTGACGTCAAAACAAGACTTTCCACTCAGTTCTAAATTGGCTCTTGTTGTTATTTCTACCAGGACCAATCGCCCCTTTTCACTGGCTGCTGACTTATTCATGGGGACCTCTGAAGGAGACATCAATTTTGACACAAGTGGGCTAGAAGCCCGATGCGCCTGAGAAAAGCACAAAGTGAAAAGGAAAGCAATTTCCTGGTTGACAGCCTCTACAAGCATGGTGTCATTTCTAGCAGTTTTAATCATGGTGTCACAATGGACATCACATGCTACAGCCACTTTTCATTTGGATGCAGCGCGTGACTCATTTTAACTTGACCTCGGACACTGGCAAAAAGAAAATGGTCAGAGCGTGAATTTATACACGGTGGCTAAGAAAAAAAGAGGCTATAAAATATTTATAGTATCTCAAGGATCAGCCAAAGTCAGACAACAGCTTGCTTATGAGGCGACATGAACCCAATTAGCATGATGGCATTATCTATACACCTGTAAACAGTGTGGTGAGATGGAGCAGTGCTGCCTGGTGCTTTTCTTGGCTGATGGGAATGATGATCCGCAAGACTTGCTGTTGGGGTGATTAAACCAGCAGGATTGACTTGGTTGGCCATCCTGCTGACTATAGCACAGCTAGCCCCCACCGTAGATCTATAATTCAAAGCCTGGATGTGGTGCGGTTTCACTAGCGAGCCAGCCCTGGTTGCTTCTCCCTGACTCCCTCTGCTATCATGTGCCAAATGGAAAATGCTGCCAAGACAGGGAACAAAAGTCAGAAGTCTAGAGATCAACCAGTTTTCTAAGCACTATTTCATTACACCTAGATAATGGTTAGGGTCACTAAGAAAATAACAAAGCAAAATCTGAAAACACTACACTAGAAGCAAAACCCTTTTCCTGTCTTGTACTAATCGTATAATTATTTTCAGGCTTTGGTGTAGTGCATTGCTAGAAGGTAAAATTAAGGAAAACCTGAAGAAATGTTGTGAGATATTTTAAGGTTAATTAACAAAACCCTTATACATCAATGAAGCAGCAACAACTGACGCAATAACCAAAGATAGCACAGATGAGAAATCTAAAGAACTGACACCAAAAATGTTAAGATGCTGTCTGAATTAGGGTGTATTGGCTTCAGTGTTGATGAGGTAACATCCCTTAATCAGAATCAGAATCTTTTATTAATCCCTAAGGAAATTATGTGAACAGTTCATAATGCATACTTTGAAAAGATGCATTTGTGATAGATTGTGGTCACACTGAAAGAACTTTCCCACTATGACAAGCAGGCTATTGGGAAAAACATGGAAAAATACTATCTTGTTGTCTACTGAAATCCTTTAATTTGATTTAAAACTATCCCTACAAATCTATATGAGACAGATAAGTTAAAAGTGCAGTTGAAATGTCTGCTAAAAATAGAGCTGCTAATATGTTTAAAGACTCTCCCTGCTGACTTCAACTGAGCCACTGGCAGAAAAAGGAAATGCCACCCACATTAGGTCTACAATGCAGTCCTTTTAATGTCATGCAGGTATTCATCTCTTTATTTATTAAAGGACAGGTACCCATCAGAATATGAAATAAATGTATTAATCTCTATGTGACGACTCAGCTCTCTGTGTGTATTTCAGTAGTCCCTTCTAATATCTTCTGGCTGCACAATTACATAACAGTAGATTTGCTTAACAATGCCATCTGCATGCTGTGTCAAGAATACTGAAGAAGAATAAAAGGACTGAGATCAGAAAAAGAATGCAAGCGGGTCTAAGCTGTGACCTTTACAAGGCAACCTTTCAAGCTGCTCTGTCAGCAACGCAACCAAAGCTTTGGAAAATCCAACGGGCACAATTGCAGCTGGTTATCTGATAGAAACCCTCGGTACTGCCCTCTGCACCCCAACAATGCTACTGTATATCCCGTTTCAGAGGCTCTCCATGATTGGAGGTGCGTGCTGGATCACAGTATACCTGATACAGTGTGCCTGATAGCAAGGTCTGCTCTTCTATTTGATGTTATATAAGATGTCTGGCTGTGGCTAACGAAGGCCAAATCATTACAGTCAGATGTAATTCCGACTGAGATGTTCAATAATACACGCAATAGTACTTTCAGCCTCTTGCACAATGCAGCAAGATGTCTTTTAAGCTGAAGAATTGGATGAGAGAAATTACTTCATTTTGTCCCTTTTAAACTTCCAATTTTCCTCGCTTCACTCATCACTCCCTTTTTTTATGTAGCACAGATGCATTATTAAACAGCACAGGCACGGATTGTTAAAAAGGACTGAAAGAACAATGCAGCAATCTGTCATCCAAAAAAGCAATTCACTAAACGTCCAGATCACAATTCAGTGTGAAGATGTCAGGTATCTTCACACTGTCATAAATTATACTCTAAAATAAAACAATCAAACCCATTAACCACTTTTATTTTGTTTCTTGTGTTAAAAATGTCATGTTTGTGAGATAACATGCAAGCTAACAGAAGACAATGACAAAAGAGTAAAGTCAACGCCAAGAGGTAATTAGGCTGATTACCAGAAAAGCTATTACATGACAACGTGGTACCATCACAAACAAACATCCAGGAGTACACCAGCTGGCAGAAACCCATAGTAGCACTGTGCCGGAGGCTGGTGGCTTTTTAAAGGCCAGAAGTAAACTCAAGGCCAGGGGCCGGAGGTCTGGCATAACACACAAACTAGGGCAATCACCAATTATCCAGGCAACAACACACAGACGCAGACTCATACACATACTACACAGAATCAAGCTACAATTCCGAGGTTGATATGGGTTAACATCTAGCTTCACATTTATCATGTGTCGGAGAACTTAAGAGTCAACTTAAGATGATCTTTTTAGGATAAAAAGGAAACGTTTGAATCAAAATAAATTCCAACTGAAATCAGAAAAATTAAACTGACCTGTACACAGATTACTCCATTCCTTTCTTAATATCTTAATTTTTTTTTTTTTTTTTTTTAGTATAAATGGTAAAAGTCTTCTGTGTGCCAGAACTCTGGATTTCAGATATAAATATGCCAGCATTTTTCCATTTACACCTTTGATGTTCTGCTTTTTGACAAAGATACGAATCATCCATAGCAGATTAACCTCTAATAATAAACAGACCAAACAGCAGTGTAAAATAACTTCATTTTTTTAAGCGTGTATTTTTGCTTTGTTATTTGTTCCTCATTTGTTTCATTGTAATGACTGTTACAATTATCAAAAGGAATTATCACAGGAGTAAGATGACTTTCCTTCTTTCTAGTATAATAGAATAAAAGCTGAAAAAACATGTTGGTGAGTAATGGCCTTTGGAGGATCCTTCCAGATGAAGGCAGCAGCAAGCTGTGCAAGGGTCCATTTAGTACAGAGCCGAGTTAACTTCACACCCATGTTCACACATAATGACAGTAATAGCAAAATGGTGCTCGACAGCATGCTATTTTCAGCCTTTCAGTGAATTTTGCTACCATCATGACATGACAGAAGGAGATGTTGTCCGTGCAAAACACAAAAACCATTACTTCTTCCAAGTCCTTTTTGGAGGCATGGCAGACAATCAATTTCCTCCAAGGTTTCAAAAATACACTCCACTCTCTTTTTTGAAGGTAACTGACAGCTTGAATGTACTAAAGAGGTATAGGCAAAAGAAAAACTGTAAGCAGCCCCATGAAAGTGTTGAGTTCATTAAACAAACAAACAAACAAAAACTAAAGTGGAGTTTGGAACTGACAAACTGTCTAAATTGAACATCCTTCAAAAATGTCAGTATGCAAATTAAAAGCTTCTGGGTGAGCTCAGAAAGCACAACTGTACTAAACCAACCACAGTTTTTTAGCTTACTCTATATTGGATTTTCAGTTGTGTTCCTAGGTAATACTTAATAATTTAACAATGCAAATGAAAGGGTTTTTTAAAAAAAATCCATTGTACTTGAATTAAAAGGAGAAAATACCGGTCGTTATCAATGGTCATCATCCACCTAGTAGATACATCTATGGTATCAATTTGAAAATCCTACGTCAGCTCCCTCTCGATTAATCAAGTTTACAAAGTTGGGTGACGGCAGGGTGACGACTATACCCCTTCAGGCTTTTGTGGCTGAGGGGGGATAAAAATTATGTTTTCATCATATATAATACATTTATTGTGCAGCTCTTAAAGCTACACAATAAATGGAGACGTGACTCACCTACATCACCTTTTCATAATCTACCATCCTTGTGGAAAAGGTACGTTTTCTATTCTCTGACTCAGTGCTGCGATTAAACATTTTCCCTTGATTCTTGTTTTAATTGTCCAATGTAGGCAATTTTCGGGAAAGGCGGTCTCATGGATGAGCCCCACCAGAGAGACAACATGTTGTTATGACTGGAGTAATACACTAAAAGCCCCCGTAGAGACTGATTCCCACTAGATCATTAATTCTCAAGGCATACAATTCTTTGTAAACACCATGTAATGGCTAGCTGAAAATCTGTCCATCTCAAATACAATCTCTTTTCTTCCTATTTTTATTTCCCTCAGTCTTTTTTGGCATACTTGTTGCTCTTCCCACTCAAAAATTTGACTCTTCATTTCACAACTGATATTTTTAAATTTGTTGCTTTTTCAGCTCTGGCTAGAGTTATCTCAGCCATTGTGTAAAGGCTTTTTTACCTAACAGTTTTGCCACAATGGACAAATTCTTGCCTGTCACCTATTAAAGCGAGCACATCTATGGCCCTGTGGCTGCCTTGTAGTTCCTGCTTGAGTAAGAGGTATTAAAGTGCAATGCAGGAAGCAGGGGGAAACAGGGGAAGATTCAGGACACAGGAAAGTGTCTTTCCTTACAATTTCATCGTCTCCTCTACAGAAAGCATGCTTGCTTGCATGATCTGTAACATTACAAGTTGTGATAACAATAAAAGCCCATTGGGTAGTTCTTTTCATTTCAAACACTAAGCCTAAAGACACGGAGTGGTTTGAACAATATTTGGTATATTGTGTGTATTATTTAACAGCTAGCATGTATAGTATAGTCCATACTCCATAATGAACTATTTTAATTTTTCAAAAAAATTTATTGGTCCAAAAAAACAAAAGCTGCAATCCACTCTAGACTTGAGTCTCCTTCAGAGAGCGCATGATGAGAGGGCACTGAGAGGGATCACTTACAACACACGCAAACATGCACGATCCAACCAACAACAGCTCATGCTGTAAAGGAGGGTGTAGTGGAATCAGTGAGAAAGCTAACTCGAGGTCAGGTGTGAGAATAAGGAAAGCAAAGATTATCCACTTTTCTGGAACAGGCTGTCTATTTGGATTGACACATTAACCCACATTTGAAGAAAAACAAAAAAGTAGGACTACTTTCCACGTCTGGCCCAAACTGCTTCCTCTGCTCTCTGTGGTGCCACTGTTGCCATTTTAGGTTCAGTTCCTGTGCTTAGCACTTTCGCTGTATGCTATTTGCATTTCCTTTCCATCTCTTGTCCAGCTGTGAAGCTATTCAAACAGTCTGCCTCATAAAAACACTCCACCTAGACAAAGTGTGCCATTTTTTTCCCGTTTTTGTTAGAAATAGGCTAGCAAATGGGCTGTTGGAGAGAACATTTCCATTAACAGAGGGTGGAGAAACAATAAGGGAGCAAGTTAATTGGGCATATTTATTGAGTATATCTTATGCATTGCACTGAGACTTGTAAGCATGCTGCATATAGAATCAAATTTACTACATTTTTAATTAATCCTGCAGTCTAGTTTTGTATTGGTTTTGTTTTACTAGTTTCCTATTGTGTGTTTGTGTTTTAAATACTGTTTGTTTTCAGCTAAGAGCTACTGCACAGAAGTTTATTATGTGACTGCATAGTGACAATAAAGAATCTTGAATCAATGTCAGGATGGCTACCTGACCAATTTTATCAGTCACTGAGTGTCCTATGTAGCATTCTGATGTTTGCTGGCACTTTTGTATTCTGCAGTGCAAACCTTTTCTAATCTACACTACACTGTTTTCTAATGGAGCTGCTTTTGCTAAACCAGGCTAATTACAGTACAGTCTCTAATGCGAAGGCAATTTGAATCTCCTTTCACTGACAGGCCGGCGTAGAGGATGTCGGAAACTCTATACTGAGCACTTGAGGTTAGGTGCTTCGTAGTTCACAAAGGCAGAAAATTTGCCAGTTAATGGGCATACTGTAATGACACTGACCTGTGCTTGGACCAAGCTGAATGCTGCTGATTGTCTCAAAGGACGTGATCTTTACAAAGGAAGCAGGAGGTAAAAGGTTACATTTTTGTTTGCCTTCTGGCTGACATTCTCTCTCTTCAGGATAAAGATGAACATGACAGACAAACCTGTCCCTGAGAATTTTCTTTAGAACACCCGATATATAAGTACATGAGAATCCCTGCATATTACAGAAATTGTACTGTCATAAGATACCCATGAAATGCAGTGCAGAATGCACAGACAAGCTAAGCTGTACAGATGTCCCACTAATGAATGCAAGAACGTATTTGATGCAGACAATTCACCTGCTGACTGAAAAGCAACAAGGAAAAATCCACAGTTTTTGTGAACTTCTTCCAAAACGGTTTCCTTTATTCTCAAAAATGTTGGACTGTGATTTTGAGGAACAGAAATGAAAAAACAAAAACAGAAAACAGAAAACAAAAACAAACAATGGCCCTGACCTTGTCTAGGTGTCTCTATGGAGATGAGGCCTCAACATAAAGCATTCCCCTCTGTGTGGTGACAGACCAGCCTGGCCAAAAACATGCCTTACAACTCCAAAGGCTAAGACACATGCTGTGTGATGCAAACACTCAACTCTACTAAAAGATATTTTTACATACATGTGTATGAATTTATGTACTAATATTCCTGATATTCCTTTTCTGGCTCTGTCTTTGAAAATGGATTCAGTTTTTATATAAAGTGTCTGCACATTTATAAGGGATCTGTGCAAAAGGTTTTTTTTTTTAATGTACTCTGTAAAAATAATCAGCTTGTAAAGTGGAATTGCTGAAGAGAGCCACAGGGTGATGCCTCCTTTGCAGTGCTTGAATTAGGACACAGGCACAGAAATAAGGCTTTGACTGAGATTCCCATTTTCAATGAAATGTAGTGCTGAGGACACCTAGTATGGTATGGTCACTTTTAGGTAGTATTGAACACCAGAGCGAATGTCTCCACTCCTGTGTCTGACAAATGTCTAAACTATTATAGGCAAGCTAGCTAAGTGCTACGTATTACTCTCTCTTCTCGGACAAGGACACATCATAGGTGGTGATCCCTGATCATTTAACAGCATGTGTTATCCCACCTGTTTATTTAGAGGCTGCACAACACCCTTCATCTCAACTTCAACTGAAATGGGTTCCTCAGCTTGCTGATTTTCGTTCTCTCTTTCTTTTTTTTTTACAGTTTAACACAAAAATGATAATTGCAAATTGTACATATACCTCAATAAATACATAACAAAGTTTGTTGTAGTGATAGGGCAGTGATGGGTGTATAAGTTTAAACTATTACCCAACCCTAAAGATAAAATACCTTTTAAAGAATTAAATGTATTTTCAATGACTTTACCTCTACCTACCACTTTAGTTTAACCATTTAAATGTCACATCAGACTTTGTTAAGTTAAGTGAAAATGTCCTAAGTAATTTTGTTCACAAGGCTGAGTGACCATCTTTAGACCTTATGGGCTAAAGATGGCCTTAGTGGTAGCCTCTTAAGGACTGACCTCTCACCTCTGTTTGTATATCACATTAACCCTCTCAAGGCAGGCGTTGCAGATTTGCAACAGTTAAAACACTAACAACCTGATTACGCCACATACATATTTTATGAGTTTTTTTTACTCAGAAGTACCACTGCAGGACTTGGTTGTGCATTAGCACCTAAAACTTAATTTGAGCCTGAGAGGGTTAAGATGGTAATGGAAATACTGTCTGCTGCAGGTTCAGTTTCTTCTTAGTGATGTTCAGTATGTGAATGTAAATGTCAATAACTATTGATTAGAAATCTGAAGCACAACTGTTTTTTTAAAAAATAGAGAGCACATGGCACTCTAAAAGCTGGTTTCCAACAGCATTTAAAAGTTGGTGTGTTACATTATTTTTTGCTACTCACCAGAACCTGTGTGAAAAAAAAAATATTATCATCTGTGGCAGGAGCTGCTCTCTTTTTTTTTGTTAATCTTTTTTGTGTTATATCATCATTAGCAAAGACCAATACACCTAAGCTTGTTTGTTAGGTTTGTTTTTTGAAATTGTTTCTCATTTTCTTTAGAAGTAACAATTATGTCCAATAGTAACATATGCCGAATAGTCTCTTTAAAAGTAAAGATTATGCCCAATTATTGTTTTTAAGTTGAATTAGGCTATTTATTTTTTTCCCTCAACAGTTCAGTGTTTCTTTGATCCTCAATGTCCATAGTGTTAGAGGCTACACCGGTTGCATTAGTTCACTGGTCCCATAATGTAGTGGTTTACACATTTACCTAACAAGCGAAAGCTATCTGGAACAGTCCCCAGAGCAGACATAAATCCTCCCAGAGGAGGCTGCATCAGGAAGGTAAAGTTCAAGATCAAATGTGTGGAGAAGCCTGCTATACCCTTGTGAAAGAGCTGAATGTAGCCAGTCTTAATAATTCAAGGTTTCTTTGTTTCCCAATGACCATTGTGTCAGGCAGTGATGGTGTGACGGTACAGTACAGTAAGATAAATTACCACTACTTTTCTGATAGGGATAAAAGTTTCTTTTCTATGCTGAAACTTCACTAGGTTATTATGCTCTTGAGTGACTAAAACCTGCAACATTTAAGATCCCATTCACATATATTACCCACTACACCTGTGGCTAGTTTACTACTTACTCAAGGACAAGAAAAGCTCATTGAGTGTAAGTGCAACAGGTGGTCCATGAAGATCCCTACAGGCTGTCTCTGGGGGAAGAGTAAGCCTGAGAGAGAAAAAGAGCAGGTGGCACAAGGCTTAACCTGAGCTAAAACTCATCCAATGAGCTCATCTCCACAGGCTTAGCCAGCTTCCAAGTTGTCTGCTTTCTGCCAGGACAGCCAGATCTGGGTACTCTGGCCCAGTCCGCCGAGTCAGCCACCAGCCTTCTGCTAATCTGTCTGAGCACTACCTTTGGGCCATATGTTTACCATCTTACCAACAAAGTAACATATGCACTGTCTTGTTTGCTTGCAAAAAGATGCTGTCTATAAAGGATTTAAGATGTAGTGTAGACATCACTCTTTCTTTCTCTGTATGTGATGACTACCACACGAGTGACAGCTACAGGTAAACAGATTCAGCCCTGTCGTGCAATATAATCCCACCACATCCACTGTGATGATGTGACCTTATCTCACAATATCCCCTCCATTCATGTCAAGGCAGCCCAGATAAGCCCACAGGTAAAAAACAGATCCCAACAATCCCACTGTCTCCATAACAAGTGTGTAGCGTAAGCTCCACTAATCCTTTGTTGTGAACGTGTACAAGTGAACCTGACATAACCTCAAAGAGGCCATACATCAGCACTCTCAGATATAATAAACTATGTACTGTGGTATTCAGGAGTAAAATCAACACACTGAGTCAAGCTGAAGAGGAAACATTTTTTTTCTAGCTGAGGTTTGGTTGAGCCTTATTATAGTGGCTGTGTCAGCACCATATCTACCTTCCTGGTGTTATGCTCTAATCCCCTGAGTCCAAGCCTATTTTAATGATGTCATGCCAGACTGGTGCTGATGTTGTCCTTAAGCTGTGATTAAATTACTTACGTTAAGACAAACAAGTGATATACCAGCGTCGTGGATAATAAGTTTCTAGCAAATTCCCTCAACAGCATGAAAAAACACTAATCATACCCTTTATTGAATATAACATTCTCCACAAACACTTCTCACTGTTTTACTGTGGTGAGTCATCTGTTGCTACTGTTAATTTTCTGGCTTTATCTTGGTTAAGAGAAGCTGCCCACCACCAGCAGGCCTACAAATGCCTCAATCAGCCTACACTACGTGAGGAGACACCTCAGCAGGTTCCCAGTCACGATGTTCATTATCGTTTGCACTACCGTCATCACCACTGCACAATCTACTAAATGGTCTCGAAGAGGGACCTGCTCAAACGTGAGGCCTAATGGTGAAAATGGTCCTCAAGGGACTTGCACACGCAATGTGTCCTTCTCATATGAAAGGTCACATGGCAGCAACCTCATTAAATACCATGCTCATTGGGAAAAGGCCATTTGGTCTATGACGGCAAACCAAGTCCAGTTTCTTTTTCTATTCCACTGCCAGAATAAATGAATACAAAAATCAAGTTTTGGTTGTAGTTTATGAAATATGCCTAAAACTCATTGGATATGGGGAACAGCTATGGCCATGATAGCCAGTCTACATTCTGTTCACTCTGAGTCATTCTTGTCATGGTTTACTCTAATGGAAAACACAATTAGTGTAATAGCTCCATTCAAAGCTGCTTATTTGTCAGATAAGTTGGAAAGTAATGTCAAACAAGTTGGTGGAAAACTGAAACAAGACCACAGTGGAAACAAACAGAACCAAGCATGAGGCTGCCAGTACTGACTGTTTTCATATTAAAGCCAGATGTGTTGTTTTGTTAGACCAACAGTAAAAGCCAAGACTTTCCAATTAAACTGTTTGTCAAATTGCATCATGGGTAATGTAGGCGCTAAGTTAGCAAGATAAAAGTATTAGTGGAATAAAAATAGGCATAAGCATTTGTCCATTGTCCATTTGTCTGACACTACAGAAGAGGTGCACTGCTAATTGGTGAACTACTCATTTCCAATGACTAGGTGGCTGAAAATTACTTCATAAGCATCAGACAGATTCAGAAATAGAAATAATTACTACTTGCTGCCCTAGCCGTCTCTCTCTGGTGCCATTCACGTCACAAAGTTCTTGCACCATTATGAAAATCAAAATCAATGCTTTTTATGACCTTTTCAAGACCTCAGTAATTGGAGCGGCACAGTCTTTATGTTATAACTGTGTGGGCACTACTGGACTTCAGAGATACTTTTTTCTGGACTTAAAAGATACCAGAGGGAAACTGCACCACAATTCTGTTAAAACATTTTTGTGTACCTGATTTATTTTGTACAACAAAAAGCAGATCAATACACCAACTATTTTTTTTTTTAATCTACAAGACGACTTGGTGTGGTGCGTATACATGACTTAGTGCAAAGCACACACTCACTGTTACCATTAACCTTTGTATGCATACAAAAAAACAAATCACACACCAGTCATATCCATGCACTTACGTTCACTAATTACTGTAGGCGAAATCATTCATGGTTAAATGTGAACAAGGTTAACCGTAGTTCACTCCTCTCTGGTATTTTACTTTCTTAAACTAACCCGTTTCTCTTTCCGACAAGCATATGTCAGTATTTACAATGTATGACTTGATGAAGCTACTCTGAAGTTGCTGACAGACCAGTACAAGTTGATTTTAATTATGTTATTGGGTTAGTGCTTGTTAGTGTCACAGTCCATATAACTACATCTGAAAATGGGGACAACAATGTTAAGCAAGTGACATTAAAACCGCACGTGCAATAATGATTTTTTTTTTAAATAAATCTTAAAGGTGAAAATTTTAAAATATATAAAGCACATAGTCTAAGACCTTTAAGGAGCTTTTTATTACTCGAGTCTGAATCTTGCAGCATTCATATACATATGCATTATGATGCATGCTTTATAAATTAGGTTGTTTTAGGTTTTTTTTTTTTTAAAGAGATGCTGACGTTGCAAAGGTCCCTGTAGGCACCTTATTTGTGCAGTCTCATGACAAGCAGGAAGGAAGACAGTATCCCTCTTTCACACAAAGCCACCCCATCACTCACTCACATGCAGAATGAAAAATTAAAAGACCAATGTCTCACCTGGTCGTCCACTCTGTGGGCCACGATTGTAGCCCCCTCCTCCTGCTCAGCATCACTGAGGGGTCGGATTCTCAAGGCAACCTGCAGCAAACAGAGCAAACTCTAAATGTAATCAGCTTGGAGATGTTCAGTTTCATGACATCATATCTAAGAAAATGACACTGACCACACACAAGACGACATGTCTAAGGTTTTATTGACGTGGTTTTATCTGTAGTTTAAACTGAATTTTTGCAAATGCTTTAATGTCACTTGTTAGAGTGCTTCAACTCTGCTTCAACAGAAAAGCATTTTATAAGAAAAAAAAAAACTGGCTCATATATCAGATGCAGCGCACGCTGTGCTGATTTTGAACATTACAATGGTTTTGGGAATGAAGAAAGCAGGTGAGTAATATTCAATACGGCTCAGGATTGGCTTTGTGCAGGATAAAAAAAGAATCCCTGAAGATGAAATGTGATTTAGAATAATAAAGATGTGCGAATATAAGTAGGAAGGGGAACAATGATACACTGCTATATTGCATTAAGGGAGTTGTAAAAGATGTCTCCTAGTAATAACCCAAATTCATGGAAATGAAACACATAAATTGCATGAGTAATCTTTCAAATGTCAAACACATTTTTTTTTTCACCATTTAACTTAATAATAAGGTATAATCACACTTAGCGGAAAAATGCAGGATCTTCTTACTTTTAAAAGTCTTTTCTCTCTCACAACCCCAATTCAACCAGGGTAGGTAAACTGGAAACTCAAAATATCACTTTAAATGCAGAACTGTAGTTTTAGAGTCTAAATTATGAATACTGGATGGCACTTGGCAGACACATAACAACTTAATGAGTGGAGCATTGTAATACGACAGCATTATGCGCATTCAGACTCCTGCTGTTAGTCTAAATCTGTCTGCATGATTTAGAGGTCAACAGAAAAGCTCTGACTGAATTAAAACAGGATGAAAACAGAGTGTAGCAATACCAGCAGTGTGTTAGACCCATAGGGGTGGCACATGAGCTGCATTCATATGCATTCAAACAAATGTGCTATGACGTTCGTGTATATAAGGGCTTTTATAGTGATGTGGATCCACCTTAGATTCACCTAGGCAACAAATAGAAATAATAAGGTCCTCTCTCTATCAGCACCATGTAGAAGGTGTATTACATGGGGGACAAGAGAGGCCAGGCAACTGAAACAGCCACTTCAATAATTCAGGTAAGGGCTGCAATGCAGGTGGTATAAAAGAAAATTGAACATTCACTATAAACGCCAGCAGCTTAAATGGTTAGGAATTCAAGAAGAAACCACTAGAAAGAAGAACAAGAACCTAAAAATAAACTATGCTTAGGCTAACTCCATGATGCCTCTAATGTATTTTAGTTTAATTAAATTATATGTTTAATGCCGAGGTCACTTAGGCGTGAGTAGGATGGGTTTTTTTGTTTGTTTGCTTGGTTTTTTTTAAATAAAGGGTGGTATTTGGCATCCAGTGCCACCTTTTTGTGCATGTCATTCAACAAAAAATACAGGCAATTTTTAGGCAAACTTCACAGGACTGCAGCCTACAGGTGTACTCTAATGAAGTGATCACCGAGTGTTCAGTTAACTGGCAGCAAATTTATGAGCTTGTTTGTATTAAATGGTGATGGTTTTCTACTACTCAACAACAGAGCGAACTCATTTGACAAAGTTAATGAAGGTGTTAGAGCTCAATAAAAAAATATCATTAAAAAAAAGCATAGGTTGAAACTCACAGTTAGCTGGTGGTCCTTTGACTCTCCGGTGTCCTTCATGTTCACTTTCGGTCAGCCTGAAGGATAGCGAGCATCAACAGAAAACGGGGCACTGGACCATCCCGCTCCCCGTCGTTACCTGCATGCCACCTACTCTTTAAGAAAAAAAAGCACCTGCAGCCCACCGCACACACCTAACAACTACTAATATACCCGGGTTCTGCCTTTAATGCTCACTGGCTGTAGCTTGTCAGTAGTAACAAGCGCGACTGGCGAGCTAACAATCTCTTCGTGTCGTTTTTACTCAACGACATTAGCTTTCCTACAACTACCGACCGACTCTACTCTCTCACTCTCTTCCTCTTTGTGTCCTCGAGAGCGCGTCGGTGGGTATCTCCAGTCACGCAGCGGGTCGGGAAACACGGGAATAATTTAGCCAGACGAAAAGCTAAAGGTAGCGGCAGGTAACAGCAGCACCAGCAACAGCTCACCTGCTACTCGCACTTCTCTGTGTCTGTCCTCGCTCCTCTCCGCTCCTTGTCCTGTGTATACGCGCGCGCGCGTCTCTGCGCTCGCGCTTGCTGTGTTGTCCCTGGAGATTCGCGGAACACCGGCAGTATCAAATCAGCTACTGTAAACACCAGTACATCCGATTATAAAATAAAACCCTCTAGTCCGGTTTTTCATTGCTTTGGGTGAATAAATAAATAAATAATATGGCATGGCATGTGCACTCCCAGTTTTCCAATCCTAGGCTACACAATAATTGTAAAGGGAAAACAAACATATCCCTCTGTACCTTGTAAAAGTGCTTCATAGCAACCTGGGTCATATTAACATTATATAACGCTTCTGAATTTCAAAAGGACAATAAAGTAGACAAAAAGTCACATTCAAACGAGCATTTATCAGTTATTGGACTGGATGTGTCTTTATTATTAATTATTTTTAAAATAAATCTTTTGGAGAGTTTCTAAAACACCTTTAAAACAATGGTGAATATTTTTAAATGGCTGTATGCGTTTATCCAAATCAGTTATTGTGCATTCAGATAGATCTGTGATCCTAATATCACACATTTTACGGACGCGAATAGTTGGAAAATGGTAACCTTTTTTAAATGTCTTTTTCTGTATGAAATACCCTTTCTGTGTCACTTTACTGACATCTGGTGGAAATGTTATGCAATTACCGTTTCAAGACATCAGATTCAAGCGGATTGATGTTGAACAGAAATCAAGCAAATACATAAAAGGGGGGGAAAGGAAAAGGCAGTTTAAAAATATAATAACATAAGCTGTTTTACGACCACAGAGTGTGTTTACAAAATGATCTGTAGTGAAAAAACTTTAGATCTTTAAAACACTAAACTTTTGTAATATTTACTGAGATACCGTTCCCGCTGCACTCTGCTGACATCTGCTGTAGAAATGGTGCAATTGCTATTTTAGACAATCAATTTCAAGCGGCTTAATGCTGAAAAACAAAAAAAGCCGAAAAATGAGCAGAAAGGGGAACATAAAATACCTACTAAAGTAAGTTGTTTTTACTTTCATAATTTTTACTTTTCTAAACAGCCTAAGGTAGATTATAGTCTTTAAAAACAAACAAATAACCCAAACCAAAAGAAGGTAACAGGGATATTTTAAACTAGAATTACCCTTTAGATCCCATTGTATAGTTCCACCAAGCAGTTAGGACTTCTCCAGGCCTGACCTTTGGGATATAAAATGTCATTCTTTCGTCATTTCTATCGTCATTTTATCCTTATTTTATCCTCTCGGATATTTGTGTGATATTTCCTCCTAAATCTGAATTCTAGGTTATTGGGTAAAAATATCTTCAGTCTTGCTATGCAGTGCTGTGAAAAAGTATCCTGTCCCTTGTGTTTCAAATCATAAAATTAATTTTAATATTGGATAAAGACAACATGAGTAAATACAAAATGTATTTTTAAATTATTATTTGATTCATTAAGAGAAAAATGTAAACCTAAATCTAAACCTACCTGTGAGAAAAAGTGATTTCGCCCTGACCCTTATATTTGCCAACAAGAATCAGATTTGTTAAATTGTGAATTGTGTTTTATCACATTTTTTCGAAAGCTGATTTCAATTTCATGAGCTACACTCAGCCCTGATTACTGACAGACCTGCTAAACAACAGTAAAATAAAAAAAAAGGACCTGTTTGACAGAATGAAGTCGGCTAAAAGATCTTAAAAAGCAACGAATCAGGCCGTGATCTAAAGAAACTCAAGAAAAGATGAGAAATAAAGTCACAGGGTTACAAAGACCTTTTTAAGGCTTTGGGGCTCAAGTGAACCCCGGCAACAGCCACAAACTGGTATAAATCTAATAGAATTTCATAAATAAATTCATAACGTTGATGATATGAAACTTAGATTTGTGACAAATATGCAAAACTAAATATATAGAGCTCACTAAAAATGGGATAGCCATGTGGTCACAGCAACCTTCACATCTGACCTCAAAACACCAAAATCAAATAATTTCATCACTGAGTACAAGTGAACCCTGGTCCCTGCCTCATTCATCCTTTATTTGGGAAGAATTGTACATATTTTCAGCAGTCTTTAAAAATACTCAAGGAATCACTAGTACATGATACACCAATTGCATGTGGATATGTTTCAGTTAAATTCACAAGGAGATCTTAATGATTTTAGGCAAAAACACTCAAAAACAAAATTAAGACTCATCGCGTTGTACTCAAAGCTGGTTTATTCAATTTACGATTAGACCCTGAAGTTTGCATACACATACACACACACACACACACACACACACACACACACACAAACAAAATTAAGCACCACTCTCTGTGCCTGTACAGTGCAACATGCTGAAACAAACACACAAAACGTATTAATGACACGGCATATATCCAATCCACACAGAAAGTCATCGTTAGTTGGTACAAACGTGTATTGTTTGGATTGTTTGCTATGGTGAAAATAATTACCTGAATTCATTAATCAGAGAGCAGCACAGCTTCCCGAATCACAATAGGAATGATGACTTTATTGGATTAGTTGGATTAGATATACAGGGAGTATGAATTAATGGCCCATTAGAAAATACAAAAAATAGTGGTCCTATGTATTGCTGGACAGAACTAGAAAAAGTATATAAAAATGGCACACAGTTTAAACAGAAAACAGAATAAGACAACAATCTGTTATTTTACAACTTATTTACAGAAGCCATGGTCTCAAGGTAGTCTCGTCTCTGTAGACTCCTAAAGCTTCACTAGCAGGCGTGTTTGTGTGTGTGTGAGACTGCAAATAAATTATACTGCTCCACAAGCTCCTGCTGTGTGCTGCCAGTGCTGGCTCTGTGCTTCACAAATATCACGCATGGAGCACACTACATAGAAAATAACGATGCATGAGCTATCGCGTTCACATCTTTTATCTTTGGAGATTCAAATATAAGATGTCAAAATTAGTACACATCTCCATTTCAAAGGCAGAGAGAGAGATCTCAACTGAATTTAAACTTTCTTTTTTATGTTATTGGGAAACAACTATTTTTTGTGTGTTTTTTTTATATGTTTAAAAGAGCGTGTCGGCGTATCAAAGAACAAAACAGATTAAGAGCTTGTTAAGTTTGACAGCACTTCTTGGAAATGTTTAGCATGTTCTCCAAGAAAGGATAGAAATGTCATGAATGAGCTAAAAGAACAGAGAGAAGATTACAGATATCGTTCCATTATCAATAGACTCCACACGCTGGAGTCCTGACTAACGTGAAGCCACACAGTTTCCTCTGTGAGTCTTCTATCAGCTGCATGTTGCTGTCTTGTAGATGGTATGTGATGCTGCTTCTCTCCTTGGGCAAACAGGGAAGTCTATGCTTGGAAGTCATTTCCAAAGTGTCTCCTCTGTTCTTCAGTCATGGACAGATAGGTGGCCCTCATAGTGGGAGAGTACTATAGACAAAACACCAACAGGGACATATATAGAGAATATTACAAGTCTGTTGTATTAGATAGTGTGTGGATGTAAACATGTAAAACTCATTTGTAATGGAAGAAAGTAGGAAAAATGGGCTTAAAGGAACAGTCCACTGAATATCTATCTTTATGTATCAAATTCACTCTACTGTGGCACTGACATGAGAAATGTTTGAGGCTCCCGACTCTCTAGTGGGACATAAAGCAGGGAAAGCATGGGTGATCAGGTTAAAAAAAACAGGTGAAGTGAAACTATAGAAGAATGAATATATAGTACATGTTTATAGTATAGCTACACGCTAGACAGTTTATTAGTTACACCTATCTAGTTCTGGGTTGGAGCACCTTTTGCTTTCAGACCGGCTGTAATTTTTGCTTTAATAGGAGGATTAATCATTTTTTCAAATCACATTTAAGGTCAATTAAATCACCTTTCTTCCCCATTCTGATGCTCAGTTTGAACTTCAGCAGGTCATCTTGACTATTTTTACATGCCTAAATATCGTGGGTTGCTGCCATGTGATTGGATGACTAGGTATTTGTGTTAATGAGCAGTGGAATGGGTGAGTGTATGGCTGGTGAACGTATGCATATATAAAGACTACTGGCTGGTATATCAACAAAAATTCTCTGCTGGAGAGTGTGCAAACTTTTAAATGCCAGATTTCATTCCTACAGTGGTTGAATATTAGTTTCTAAGACAAAGTTTCAGTGGAGTATTCATTTAAATCATAAATAACAGACCATGGCAGGGTAAAATATTTTAGATATTACCTACAGTTTATTTTAAAAGGTCAATCCTTTATTCATTAAATACAAACATAGCATAAAGTATGTGAAACACTTTCCAGGTAAAATCCATTTTATTGTAGTGCACAGAATCCCTACTGCTAATACTTTTGTGTCAGTGCTAGGTGTAAAACTAAATGACCGGAGAAAGACTGCATGCACATAGGAGCTGACTGTGAAAGTACCCAGAGACGCAACTACCGTACCACCCTGTGAACACCAGGGGCTGAAATACCCTTGCTAAGTGAACCTATCTGCGACGGGGACAGTAGGTTGCAGATTAAAAGTCATGCTAAACAGGAGAACTGCACAGGAGACGAGATAATGTGAGGTGAAGGAGAAATGATAGGAGATGGAACAGAGGGACAAGTGAGGGACTTTATTCCTGACAGAGAGAGAAGAAAAGACTTACTCGGTTTCTATACTGCTGAGAGTATATCTCCAAAAGTTGATTAAAAAAAAAGAGGGAATATAGAAATGAAAGATACAAACAAACATACACATGACAAACAAACAAACAAAAAAATATATAAAAGAAGCTGTTAGCCGAAGATGACTGCATGATTCTGTACAGTTATAGCCATGAGGAAGAAATTAACATGCATATTATTTGGTTGTATTAAAGAGTCAAAAGACAGAGCATATCACATGTTTAGTTGGTACTTTAGCTGGAATTAAAGGTTGAAGGTTAATGATAATGATGGCTAACTTAAAAAGAATTACATACATTAAAACTGCAGTAACACATGTATAAATTTGGTTCAATTTAGATTCTAAACATATAAGCAATCTTTAATAAAACATCTGAGCAGGAAAAAGGATAAAAACTTTCCTATAAATGTAAGCAAAATCCAGATTAGAGATCTGTAAAATGGTGTACAGCATGCTATTAGGAGCGTGTGCTGAATGAAAACTTCATTTAAAATGTTTCTATTTTTGTCTCTGTGATATAACAGGAGACGAGAGGCCCAGCAGGGTGCTGAGTTAATTCAGTGAGGAAGAAAAACTTGTGTGTCGACAGTGAAAGAGTTTATGGGTTACGGCCTGTGTCACCTTATCCCGAGAGAGAGGCCTGAGAGAGGCTAAATGGTGTTCTGTTCATATTAAATATTAACTAAATTACTTCTCCTCTCCTTGCTTTGGCACTGTAAGCCAGCCTCCTGTATGTTGTTCACAGCAGAAAATAAAAGCCACAGTGTAAAACACAAGAGTATCTGGTTAAATACTATAAAGAACCTTTAAAAAGAGTGGATTTAATCGGAATTAAAATTTAAGTGATGTGAATGTAAAATGTAACAAAGGAGGTTAGCTGAGTCACCAAGTTAAAAAAATGAAAGAAATAATAAGCTGTTATTTCTAAGAAAACCACTTCCTGAGTTTAACTGAGAAAGAAATGACATCATAGGAAGGACTTGGCCTCTGGGACCCAACGCACCGATGGGGGTGGAGAGCCTCGTCCTATCAGAGGCACATTCTCATACCGTGGATTTCCCCCGAAAAGAGCTGTGTGGTTCCTGTAGGAAAAATGAGAGAAGTGACTCGGGATATGGCTCAAATTTCTGATGTCACTTTCCCCCCCCAAGTTGTGTTTTTTTTTTTTTGACTCACATGTACTCAGACATTGGGGCATTGGAGACAGCCGGAGCGGGCGGGTGCAGGCTGGTCTGGCTGCCCATGCTGCTGCTGTAGCTGCAGAAGCTGTGCATGTTGGTGTGGTCGGGGTTCTGAGACCCTAATCTCCTTGCCCGTGGGTTGAACGGGTCCTCCTCATCCATATCATCGTAATCTTGTTCCCTTCAGTGAAAAATTAGGAAAGGAGCATCAGAGGAAAGGTTTACGATATTGCATTTCTTGGGTACGGTGCGAATCACGCCTGATGGAAACAAAACTTCAGATTGCAGTATTCTTTGGTATGTGCTGGCTTAGATGGTACACCGCGATGTACATAGAGATTGGTGCAGAATGAGAAAATGAGGGCGCTCAGGCAGGCAGACAAGCCTGAAAATGTACTGACCTGCAGGCAATTTGTCTCCATGCCCTGGGAATGGCACACAGCATGACAGTGAAGGCACAGGCTGCCAGAATGGAGAACAGGCAGAGGTACAGTACACCCTCCACTCCATCATAGCACACCCCCACCATTGCATCCAGGTAGTCCTAAAGAGGTCAAATGCAGAACACAGATATGTGGCCAAACTGTTTGCTCATTATCTGTACTCTCGCTGCCATGTTTGAATACACAGCGGAACAAAATGAGCCAAAGATGAAAAAGCACTTAGTGCATCGGTGTGTGTCATCATTTTCTTCATTTATGTTTTGTACATTCGGTGGGACTTCAACATCATTCACGTAAACCGCATTGCAGTCATGAACCGCACTGTGCAAACAAACTTGCAAACAACAAAAGAGGTTTTTAAAATTACTTTTATCTTCTCTGCTCTCAGTTCCACTTTCAGTTTTACTCTGAAATCCTGAATGGCCACTTACTCTCAAGTTGACCTAGTTGTGCTTCTCTAATGCCAATTAGGATGCAGTGAACAAACCTTGTTGAGCCCCCTGCAGTCCAGCAGGGCGGTCAGCTGGTGCAGACTGGCCTCCGAGGAGTTGAGCAAATGTTGTATACCCAGGAGATCTCTCTGTGGAGAGGTCAGCGTATCACTGAAAAACACTTCAGCCCTTATTTTAATTCTCAAACTACAGCATAAAAGTGTTTCTGTGTGCCATACCTCAGCCGTAGGAAACAGTGGTACAGCAAACTGCAACAGACCCTGGATCTGGATCTGCATGGTGGTCAGAGACCTCTGGAAGATGGCCAGAGGCTGCAAACAAAAGTACACAAGCAAATGAACAGCAGGCAAATAACACATATGAATGCAGCAAGCCTTGGGCTGAATAATAGAGGTACTGTAAGATGTACAGTAATTTCTAAAAATAAGCCTCAAAAACTATAGGTAAAAACATTAATGCCATAATAATTGGCTTTGAGTTTATGTCATTGAACTGGTTTGGATTTATTGAAATGGAAAATCCAGGTTAATGGCCAAAAAGACTGGCCTAAGCTAAATCTAATTTTCATTGGAGGTATTGGATGTTATCACAGTTTGTGTTTCCCCTTGTTTTATACAGCGATTTCAGATTTGACAACTTTATTAAAAACCCCAACTTTTTCTTATGATAATATAAATACAAATAAAATTTTTATACTTAAGTCATATGTCAAAATGTCAGATTTTTCACTTCATTTTAACATGCTTTGATTTTGGTTACTTGAGATACAATATCCCATCTCAACAACAGATCTATGTTCTCACCAACAGGGGGCAAAATAAGCATCCAAATTCAGCCCGGAGTAATGGGATAGTCTGTTCTACCTGAAACACAATCTTTCCTGCCTTTTTTTTAATTCAAGTATGATCATACATCAATTAATCTGCCATATCTTCAAAGTAAATCTGTATATTCACAGTCACCCAGCCTAACAAGACGAGCCTGGAAACCCCCACGCCTGGGGCACAGTGTTAAATTGAAACAAGATGTGGTCAATTACCTCAACTATCCATAAATGTAATTGCTTTCCTCTGATCTGACATTTTTTTCTTGATCTACATGATCGTCCATGGCCCAGTAGCTCTCTGCTACACAGTCGACCTGCTTCAATGGATTTTTTTTCCCACCAACTTAAGCTTGGGTGAGTTTGTTCTAAGCCAAATAAAGTGAAAAAAAAATAGGACAAAGACAGTGTATGGAGGAGGACAGTAAAAAAAGGAGAAGAGATGATAAAAATAGATAAAGAATTGGCACAGGAGTGATGCCAAAGGCAGTGTTATGCTGGGGCAGGAAGGTAGACCTGCAGGGCACTGCGGAGAGACAAACACCTAAGAGAGTAAGATAAACAGGGGGGAGAAGCTTGTTTGCTTGCCAATCAGTGTGAATTCCTGTATCTGCCAGCTTGCTTGTGAACTTTGCACCTGTTGGCTATCTGTGTGACAGTGAAAAGAGCGCTGACTTTGTTTACCAGGCAGGGTGACGCTTGTCTGCCCTCTGCCGCTGTGCTCTTGTGGTGTGCTCCTCGGGGCATGTCTACAAGAGCCAGATAATAAGATCTGAGGTCTGGTGAACCAGAACTTACAGAAATTGACTTAACTGCTGACTGATGTCAGCTGGGAAGTCAGTGAAGTGACCCACAAACTGCTTCCCTGAAGAGTAACTCCACGGATCCTCAGAAGAGTGGGAGGAGAAGAGATTCTCCAGGTTGTTTCATCTAACTTGCAATTTCATAGCCTTTGTCTCGGCAGTTTTGTAACACTAAGGTATGCTTTGTCATGCATCAAGGAAGCAAGAACAGAAAGAGAGAAAAATAATGGCGACAGTCTTTGATCCTTGGTGGTTTTATAACTCCTCTGCTAGAAGTTAGGACGTAACTCAGACAGACAGGGCTGGACGAAGGGAAAGCCTGACAAAGATGAAGCCTGAGGGGCAAAGAAATGAGGAAGCACTGAGCATCGCAAATTACAGTTCAAAAGACATGAAGGCATTTTGCTGTTAAAACGGAGTGACATTTGGTTTTTGTAGCTATTAATATCGATTAGTATCGCCACAACAACAGCTGTCTTAAGTCTGTTTAAATGAGTCAGGAATGACCTTGCTCATATTTAAATGGTCTTTTAAATGCTGTTTACACAATTCACATTTCCAAGATTTAAAAAAAAAGTTAATTCAGATAACAGGTTCTTTTTAATACATAAAAAAAAGAATAAGTAACAGTTTCTTCTTTAAACTTCTAAGATGGAGTTTTGAGGAGAAATTTGGAGTCTTTTAAAGGGCTGATTATGAAAAAGAATATAATATTAATCCTGCCATAATTAAACGAATATTAGGGGATTGATCAGAACATTGAGCTTAATCATGAATCTGTTTGATATTTCCTCATTAATACCTTTAAAAAAGTTTTAAAAAAAATCAGGACAAAGCTTCTACTTGAATGTTGATGTGGTGGCTAGTTTGAACAGATTTGTTAAATTCAAAATAAACATACACTCACGAGACACTTTATTAGGTACACCTTACTATTCTTCAAACTTCTTTAATTCTTCATGGCACACATTCAGTAAGGTGCTGGAAACTGCTCAGAGATTTTGCTCCACACTGACATGATAGCATCACACAGTTGCTGCACATTTGTTAAGTGCACATCCATGATGCAAATCTCCTGTTCCACCAAGGTGCTCTACTGGACTGAGGTCTGGTGTCTGGTGATGTTCAAGAAACCAGTTTGAGATCTTTTAAACTCTGTGACATGATGTGTTATCTTGCTGGAAACAGTACCCATCGAATATCCTCCGCACTGCTACACTATCAGCAGGAACTTATATAATGATATAAGGCAGGACAGATGCTTTCATGTTGTTTATGCCAAATTCTGTTCTCGCCATTCAAATGTCACAGCAAAAATAGAGACTCATCAGACTAAGCAACATTATAATCTTCCATACTCCAGTTTTGGTGAACCTGTGTGAACTGTACTCTTGTTATCAGCTGACAAGAGAGTCAGCCTGTGTGGTCTTCTGCTGCTGTAGCCCATCTGCTTCAATATGTTGTACACTCAGAGAATAGAATATAGAAGAATATAGAAGAGCCACCTCCACGGGACAAGACTCAGCAGTCCATCTGCATCTAAAGGACAAAGGTCACTCTTTCGAGGATGCCAATGTTCACATTTTGGACAGAGAGGACAGATGGTTTGAAAGAGGAGTGAAAGAAGCCATTTATGTCCACTGTGAGCGACCATCTTTAAACAGAGGCGGTGGTTTACGACACCAACTGTCTGCCATCTATAATTCAGTTTTGAGATCCCTTCCCAGACGCCTTAACGCCCACTCACATCCTGGGCCATCTGACCTCAGGAAATCACATGATAGGGTGGGGCCAGGTTTCACAATGAGCTCACCCGAAACCTTGGCTGATTGTGACCCACACCCGTTTTCACACCTTGGCTCATGTGATTAGGTAGAGGATCATCAGGGGGTCCTTTGTCCCTCTTTGGGGGGTTACTCCCACTGGGTTTAAATCTGGGACTCCCCACCATTTGACTTTAGAACTGAAGAAGCTTCTCAGATGAGAGGTGAAACGTCTTCAAGCAACTTAAAGAAGTCCAGACGCTTTTCTCTCCAAGCTCCTTAGACTACGATGACCTGGATGACTGAGAACCTTCCCAGACATACACTCAGAGATGCTCTTCTGCATACCTTCTGCTATGTTCCTGTCCTATAAGCTTGAAACAGTTTGGCCATTCTACTCTGACCTCTGGCATCAACAAGCCATTTTCACCCAGAGAGCTGCTGCTCACATGATATTTTTTCCTTTTTGGGCCATTCTCTGCAAACCCCTGAGATGATTGTCTGGGGAAATCCCAGAAGATCAGCAGTCTCTGAAACAATCTGAGCAGCCCATCTGGCACCAACAACCAACCACAACACCATTCAAAGTCACTTAAATCGCCTTTTTTGTCCCATTCTGATGCTTAGTTTGAATTTCACCAGCCCATCTTGAGCATGTCTTCATGCCTAAAAGCAGTGAGCTGTCACCCTGTGACTCGTACATTTCTGTTAACTAGCAGCTGAACATGTGTACCTAATAATGTTGATGGCAAGTGCATAGCCACCAAAATAACAACATTTAACAATGTTAAATTGTATCTGTAAAATACCCAGCAAGTGTCCAATTTTACCTGCACATCATAAATCCTCATTTATGGATAAAGATTTAATTTCAAATGTCTACAGAACATTTGTTTGTGTTAATCAAAACTCTTTTGGCTTAGATGTGTGGACATTTTATGACCTGCAATTTTTGCGAGGAGCTCTGCAACACATCCCGTTTCCTACCTGCTGGAAGGGGTTGGAGAGAGTCTGGTTGCAGTACAGATAGTAATGAACAATATCTGAGAAAAACACAAACACAAAAGCAGACAGAAAATGTTTTTTCATCACCATTGTCCTCTCTTTGCTAAATATCAATTATCACCATGGCCACAAATTTATGGTCACATAATGAATCCATTAAAGGATCATTATTATTCACACTGAAGCTTACCAGCACTGATGACATCCTTTGTTTTACTCATGATGTATTTGTCAGGGGAAATGCAGAAATCACTTGTGCCCTAAAATAAAACAGAAGATGTGAGAGGAGTGGAAAGAGAGTGGGAAACAAGGACATATCAGAAAAAAAGATTGAATGGTTCACATTTCATGACTCACAAAAAAATTCATGACTCACATTTCAAAGAAGGAATGATGTGGTGTGTCAAATACCAAGTAATCAGCTTGACAATTATTTATATACTTATTTTTTTAACTAAAACATTTTTCCAGAAACATGAATAGTGATTGCTATCATTTTTAGCGCTTTTTGACACAGTAGAGGGAATAAGGCTGTTTTTGTACCCCTTTAACACATCTTAACAGGAATGCTTTTCAATTCAATGCAAAGTGCTAACAAGAAACCTGCCTTGGCAAAAATAACAAAAGACAAGTGGCAGTCTCCGCTGAACTGTGCCGTCTGAATGCTAAATGTCCCCGGGGCTCAGGACAAACACTGCGTGTAGCTTAACCTTCTCTGGGGGGTACACTAATGAGCCCCACACAGAAGAGATAAAGCAAACTGTGTTTCCCAGCAAACCTGAGCTAGTTTGTTAGAGACGAGGGATACCAAGGAGCTCTGCAATTCAGGAGCAAGTCTGTTAGAATTCCTGAAGGGACGACAGTGAATCTCAGAAAATGCAAAGTTCTGACTACCCGCTGTTGGTAATTAGGAGTTCTGCCAATGGGGTGTATTCTTTATGCATTTATTTACTAAGTATTCAGCCATTAATTTAAGTGCAGTCTGCACACAGACAGGATGTGAAGATTATCTTGCAGGTCTGTCAGTCACACCTGTAAATATAGTCACACATGAAGCTGATCAGAAACTCAGATAAATCCAGATTCTATGTACTAAACAGTGCAGAGTTGTTAGTTCCTGTGGTTGCGGTGGGTGTTTTTGCATCATTAGAGCAGGGCAATGAAATTCATTCTTATTTAAAGTGGGACACAGCTGCACGACTGCAGTGGCAAATCGATTTTCACAAGTTCAGCTCTCAGTCGGGGTGGAGGAGGTCGAAGATTTTCAGACATTTTCAGATGGCAGTGGTACGTGGAGGTTAAAGAGGTCACCATGTGTGTGGTGTTCCTGCACATACGCACAAATTCTCCATAGGTGCTAGCTGGCTCGGTGAGCTGAGAAATTGTGTAGAACAATTACATCTAAACAGGAATGTTGGCCTGTCCTGTGTTCAGTCTGTAGTGCCTGAAAATGCTGTCAATGATTTTATTATAAATGAGGTTTTTGCATAAATTCAATCAAATAGTAAATTCAAAAGAGATCTTTCAATTAATGAGTACTTTTATATCTTTCTCTATGTTAAATTTTGTTTTTTGGACTTAGGGCTGAAAAGATCAAAGAATGCAAACAAATACACACATTCTAACTGCTTTTGCCGCTTTTCTCTATTTTATATAAATTCTAAAAGAATTTGTTTAAAGAAGACACCTGATTAAAAAAGTGCATTCTCCTAAATGTGTTTTCAACAATTCCCAGCATAAAGAATGAATCAACATTTATTAAAGATGAAATGCCTTCATACGATGATGTCTACAAGTCTGTTATTAGAAACTGAAAACTGTGAAGTCCACACTGACCCACAAGCACCAACTGTCTGCCTAACATTTATGCAAGCAGTTTGTATATAACCCTCAAATTTATATAAAGGAACACACACACATGAAATCTGGGCCTCTCACATAAACATCTCATTTAAGAAGTAACACCTGCATCGACATAAGCACAAGCTCCTATTTACACGTATAAATGATGTCTGAGGAGCCAGTGCAGATTCTTCATGTAATTGCTTTTACGAAGCCTTTATGACGTTTACTCCCAGGCAAAGGAAAGACCCAGGTGGACTTCATCTATAAATTCTCAGAAACAGAGGTACAGTAAAAGCCAGTTTCTATCCCGACTATCTACACAAATGTATCATCTAGGGTTATACACTGGATCCTTAATGAATTTATTAGACTAAGGAAAACATTTCAGAAATCTGCCAAAACAATATTTTTATTTATTAGTTATTTTGTTATTAATTTTGGAATTAATTAATAGCAAACTGATTTCACATATTCACACCCAAATTTGAGCACACTGGACTTCTCAGAAAAAAAATCTGTAATGAATTGAGCATAAAATTAAACAGCTAGAAGTAATTTTTCTGTCAAGGACTGCAAATAAATAACTAATTTGGCATCCTAATCAAAAAAAATATGTTTTCTGATTTTTAAACATTTTTTTTGTAAAACAGTACATCAGAAAATTCAGGGTTAACTATAATTATATACTGGTATTAAAAACATCATTTTTAAAGATCCTGTGCATAGCAGTTAATTAACCATTACAGAAACATAAAAAAATATTATCAATACTACTAATTTCATGTCAAACTCATTTTACAGTTTGATGTTAAGTGGAACAAATGAGTGGACCTCCACTGTCTGTCAATCTAAAGAAGTTTAACTACACATTTAAACCCTGAGATATTTTAATATCAGAAAAACTCTTCCGATTCCAAGAGCAAGTTTCAGTTTTTGCTACTTTCCTGATAAGAAATGCTGTTCTAGAAAATTTAAAGAAATCTGTCAGCATGGCCCTACATTATGACAAATTAATGTCTAAAATTACAGAAAACGTTACGGTAGCTTAATTCACAGAAAATGCCCCATTTTTTTTAATTAATTAATTTTTTTAACTGTGGCCGCCACCCCCCCGGAAAAGTTTCACTTTGTATCTGTCTTGTATACAGTGTATTGTCAGCACAGTGGTTCAGTAGTTAGTGCTGTTATCTACTAGCAAGATGTTTCTTGGTTTGAATCTCACCAAAATCATTTCCAAGTGTATAAATGAATAACAAAATATATTGATGATTTTCTTATAGAGCTACTCTTACACTTTTTAACAGATCTGTGTATGTGCTGTTTTAATAAAGTACAAAATTGTCACCAGAGTTTCAAGACTGGGCTCTACAAGGTTCGGCCCACAAGGATAGGATTAAGTAACTCCTGTCCAGGGTAGTAGCCAGTAACAAGCTGTTGTACCGATAAAGACAGGTTCTTTATTTTTTGAGGGTGTACAAATCATTCAGAGTCAGCCTCAGCCTCAGTGACACCCAGCAGACAGGTTACATAAAAGTGAGACGGAATGATTTTGTAACACACACAAAATCATTACGTCTGAGAGGACAAGATGTACCCGTGACTCTTCTGAAGCAATTTATGAAAAGTTATATTATTCATTTATCAAGAGGAGATGTAGAACAAGAAGACCTTTTAGTTAGATTACCATGTAATTTACTGGATGCTTTCAAGTTCCTTAAAGGGAAAGTACTGTCTTTCCGTTGAGGTAATCCTTACACACCATAGATGGACCTGAATGCAGCATGTGTCATGGTGCAGGAGACTAAATGGACAGGATGAATCATCTACTGAGAAATTCTGTATTTGTCTGTATTTGCAATGTCTTGACCAGTGGATGCAGATGGGGGTTTTGGTGTTTTAGTCATACATGTGCTATAAAAGGAAACCATTAGTGTCATTGTGTCAGGAAATGAAGACCACACCGAGTGAAGCCTCACAAAGAAGACTTGAACATGCAGATAAAAAGGAAGATAAAACCAGACACCACTGTGCAACAGATCAAACTTCTCGCTGTTACTTACTCCTGCTTACTTGACGCTCATTATCTCCAAATTTAATTCACACATGTAAACAATCCTCTGCTGCCCTGAGTAAAAAAAAAAGCAACATCCAGCAACAAAAATGAGAAAAATAGCACACACGCCCGAGGCAGCTTAGTCAAACACCAGTGCTCAGCCATCTGATATTCATCGTGTCTCATGTTTCTCTCTATTTTCACGGTGAGTTCTCACCTCCACATCGATCAAACACTTGCGCGGCTTTTTTAAGCCTTGGGACGATGAGAGAGGAAAAACACTGAAATTAATCACCTACTCAGTGTGAATACGGCAATTGGATTCGTGTTGTCATAATCCTTGAATTGGAATCGGGTTATTGAGCTCTGTATAATGCTGCTGAGAAGGTGTGGGTTTGCAATTTTGTTCTTTTGTCAGTCTATTTTTAGTGGTTTGACAGCAGAGATCAAAAGCTCATGACGTGCTAGACGGATAGCTGTGATCAGAAGAATTTGAGATTGGGCAGTTTTAGAACCTGTTTAGATGACTCTGTGCATCTGTGAGGGATCTCTGTCACTTAGACTGATTTCATAAATATTATTGTAACCTTAAAATCCTGATAAAACTTAAATACTTGGCTTTTAAGCTTAGAACCACTAATTAGCAGCTAATACCTTAAATAGATAGATAGTTTCTGCAAACTATCAAGTATCATAAGAGAGGTGACCAGTTTAGGGTATTTTACATCAAAGTAAGTCAGTCACTCAGGGGTAAGAAAGCGAGGGAGCTTACCACAGCGGTTGCCAGGTCAGCTCCCAGTGAAGTCCAGCTCAGGACTAGCGTCAGCACTCCAAACACCATCATCCTGCAGAAATACAAAGAAACAACAGGGTCAGGTTGAAACTCAGTGCAGTGATCTGTTTATTTGCTAAATCAAACTAAGATTAACTGAAGGCTCAGTGAACCAGGACACAATGGCTCATTAAAGCTTGGTATTTATCCAAGTGAATGAGTCAGTGATTTAAGTACTTGACCCGGTTTGCATTAGGTTCATTCCAATTACTTGCAGTGATTACAGGTGAACACTATTGTAATCACACTGCTAGAAAACCAAGAAGTACTCTGGGTTTGTCATACGAATCTGCAATTATTATATCAGTGGTATATCAGCACCTTCAATTTGATATGGTTCCTACATCAACATTCATTTGAAGCTGTGTTTTTGAGCCCCTAATATTAAGTCTAATCACTCCATTTAATGTGTGCCTTTGCACTGATAGAAAAATCACAAAGCTGAGTGCCATGAATGCTAAGAGATGCTTCAAAGGAGAGTTGAGTTACTATCTTTGCAAGCAACTACTTTTCCAAACTAGTAATAAAGTGATCCCTTTGGAATAGTTGCATGTTGTAAGCATGTCTTATAACTACTGTATATAACAAAATAACAATCAAAATGGAGAAACAAAAAGAGCTATTGTAGAGTCCGTGTCATAACAGCTTCTGCTACTCAAAAGAAATGGCTCGCGACCCAAGAGGAAGAAATGCTGATGTCACTGGCCTGTCATCACCAGAAAAAGTCACAGCAGTCATGTTTACTTCCATGGAGTTGATTCTGCTGCCTCAACACACAGCTGCAGAAGAACAGCTAATCTTCAACAGTGCTCATCCGCTCTGTTTTCCGACATCTGATTATAGCAAACTCAGTGGAAGGATATTCCTGCACCCATGTGTTTGTTTTACAGTGAATCCATATCCTGATCATCTCAATTTATTAGATGATAAGATGATGACATCAAATGATATACACAGAGGCTGAGAGATTGCAGGCACTGTCTGTCCATTTTGGCATGCAGGAAAGTGTTGATGTACTAAAATAGGAGATCAATACCTATTAAAGACAATCATAGATCAGCTCTGGTTAAGTGAAAAGAATTTCCAGAAAATCCAATAAGCTCCTGCTTCATGTCACCACAGTTTAAATCGGATTTTTTTTTCTATGCATGTCCAGGCTCATCGCCAGCCTGTTCATCTTTCAGCACCCCACAGATCCCAGGCTAATCCATTTCTCAATGCACTGAATTGATACTGAGCTCCCAATATTGAACTTACAATCCGCTACTTCTGTCCTTTTCCCTTTATCTCTACTTCTCTATGTACTCCCTTTGCCCTCTCTACAGTGTATTTTCAACGCCCTCTGCCTTCAAATCAGATCCTCATACTTAAAGTCTGAGTCCTTCCTTCTGTCTGATACAGAGCTCTCACTAGGCCCAGACAATTCGCGAGATAGGAAAGAGAGTGAGGCTTCACAGATTCCTTATCTTATTTTAAACTCGACAAGCAGAACTAATGCAAACGTTCTTTACCGTCTTACTTGTTCACTGCGATAACCTGCATTAATATGTGATTATATCTGCATATGGCTATATAAAGGGTACTGTATAGAACACTTTACACCAGTATCACATCTGGTTCTTGATGGTAACTACAACAACTATAAAGGGATAAGAAGAAAATTCTGATTTATTTTTTGACACTTTTGTAATTCCTCCTCGCAGACAAGAGCCTCACAGGGTTACATTTGCTGTGCCAATTGTCTCTCTTTCTGTCAGCAAAATTACACAAAAGCTACATGGCCAAATTTCATCAAACCTGCTGCAGAGATATAGCAGCAGAAAAGAATGAACCTTTTGCATTTTGGTGCAGATTCTCACTTTCTCACTTTCTTTAAAATTGATAGCTGGACACTGGCCTTAGAAGACTGTGCTCTTCCTGTATTTTTCCCATGAAATACTAATGCTGCATCTCAAATCATATATTTCCTCTTTTGTTTGCCTAGAGTAGTCACACTAAAAAGGACAGCTACACCCAGTACACTCCAAGTAACTTGGTGGTATGCTTAAAACAGACAAAACTCTGAGTGTAAAATTCTGTACACTTTTCATTTTCACTAGCCACCATCTTGGTGATGCACTAATAATTTGTTTGCCAGTAACAGGAATACATTGTCAGCATAGATGGAAATGCTACTGTTAGCTATCTATATCTATATTGATATCTATATCTATAGTTATAACAAAAAATTTGAAAATTCTTTCATAACAACTATAATTATATTTTAGCATTAAAAATGTTGTTTTGATAAAGAGCTTGTGCATACTGGTGGATTAACTATTATACATACATTAACATAGAAAATGATTTTGGCAATTTAGGCTAATTTAGGCTTGTTAGCCCTGCAATAGACCGGCAGCCTGTCCAGAGTGTACACCGGCTCTCACCCTATGGCTGCTGGGATAGGTACTGAATTGAATGGATGTTAATTTAGGGCATATGATCTAATACATTTGTTAAGCACTGTAGCTGGTCATAAGAGTTTGAAAAATTAAGAAAACTGGACTTCTTTATGTTTTCATTGTTCACCTAAGATGCTTCTTCAGTTCACAAACTTGTTTTCTCAAGCTCTTAAGACAACCATAAGTTGAATGATAACCTACACACGGCAGCTGTGTCTTGGCGTATATTTTATTTTCTTCGGTGTAAAAGAATTTAGCTTTGGATATGTGGACAAAGGTTTGACAAGTTGTAAATGTAAGAAAAGTTGGCAGCTTGTACAGCAATGGTCAAATGCTCCAACTGTCATTTCCAATGAGTGAATAGCTCTTTCTTTTTCTTTTTTTATCTTGGGTCAATTTGCTGGTCTGGGGCATTCAGGTCTGTGTTATCACAATGCCAAAGAAGAAAGGCGAAAGGAATAACCTGAGAGAAGCAACCGTTGCTGTCCACAGGGAAGCCTGTCATACTACAGTGAGAAAGATTATTCACAACTGGAAAACAAGTCAGTTGCCAATCTTCCCAGCAAATTCACCCTAAGGCCAGACTTTGCAATGCTCAGAGAAACTGCACAAAAAAAAAATAAAGTAAAAACAGTTAAGCTACATCTCAAACTCTACAGGCCACAGTTAGCTGGTTAATATTAAAGTTCATGACAGTAGAATTAGAAAAATACTAAACAAGTATGGCTTGTTTGGAAGAGTTAAGGGGAGAAATGAAAACATCTGTAACAAAAAAAAAATGGCGGTACAGCTTAATTTTGCAAAGTTGCATCTGAACAAACCACAAGATCTCTGGAACAACGTTCTTTAGACATACGGGACCATGTTTGGCAAAAAAACGAAACCAAAAAACACAGCATGTCAGCATAAACACCTCATATTAACTGTCAAGCACGGTGGTAGAAGGATGATAATTAGCAATTTGAAACAGTAATCCATGACTTTGTAGCCATTCGGCTGGATTACTGTAATTCTCTTTATTATGGGGTGAGTCGATCTTCTGTTTTTCGACTGCAGCTAGTTCAGAATGCTGCTGCACGTCTTTTGACTGGCACTTGTAGATGCAAGCATATCACCCCAGTTTTATATTCACTTCACTGGCTGCCCGTGCATTTTAGGATCCATTTTAAGCTGCTTTTATTTGTTTTTAAATGTTTGTCCAATGCTGCCACTCTGTACCTCTCTGAGCTTCTTCATCCATACATACCTTCCTGGTCCCTCAGGTCGGCAGACCAGCTCCTCCTAAGCGTGCCCAGGACTAATCGTAAACTTAGAGGGGATCGGGCGTTTGCTGTGGCAGCACCAAAATTGTGGAATGAGTTGCCTTTACATGTTAGACAGGCACCTTCCTTATCTGTTTTTAAATCACGTCTTAAAACATATCTATTTACCTTGGCTTTCAGCACAGCAGGACTTGTTGATGTTTCTTAATATGTTTCTTATTAATTATATTATTTTTAATTTTAAGATATTCTATATGTAAACTCTTTTCTCTTTGTTTTATATTTGTAGCACTTTGGCCAACATTGTCGGATGTAAAGTGCATTATAAATAAAGATGTTATGCTATGCTAATTAGGCTCGTTTCACAGTCACAGAACCTGGGTAGTCTGGAGACATCAAGTCAACCTCTCTGTATGCCAAAGTCAACCTGATTGAAATATTGTGGTGTGATCTAAAGAGACCTGTGCACAGATGAATACCTGCAAATCAGTGAACTGAAGCAAATTTGTAAAGAAGAGTGGGCCACATTCCTCCACAAGAATGCGATGATGATGTTGGTTTATGACAAAGTCATACAGCAAAAGAAATTGTGGAAAAAAATCATGGGTTCCAGTTGGTTTTTCACGGCACTGGATGGAGTCCTGTGAAAAATGTTCAGATGACTGTAGCGTGTGTAGTGGTATGTAGAATTTTTCAAACTGAGACCCAATGTAAATGGGAAGCGGGGCACATGAACTGCAAACTGCTCTGTATTGAAAGGAGTTTTCTCTTTCATTCACTATGCATTTCTCTGTGTTTGTTTTTCCAGTCTTTCCTCGTTTTGGCTCCATAGCTACATGTTTCTGATCTACAGTAACTGAGCCCATAAGTTAATGAGTGTTTATTGTTTGATGTTTTCTCAACACAACATAGAGAAAAGGTAATTACTTTTCTTTGTAAAGTGCCCTGTGATGACTGTTTGGAAACTAGAGCTTTATACATAAAACTAAAGTGAAATTAAAATAAATTATTCAGTTTTGTGCTCTGTGAGATGAATGGGAATCAATGGGATACAAGGAAAATAGGGTGTAAAGTCAAGTGCAAAAGTTACAGAGTTCAATGAGCAGGTCAGATGATGCTAGTAAATGCATTCAAGGATGAGGTCAAGTCACTCTGAATTAAATCTAAATGGGAAGTGGATTTTCTTCTCTACTAAAAAATCTTTTGCTGTAAACTTCTGTTATAGCTAGTCTATAGAAATGTATAGAAAGTGAAAGCTTTGTCATCCTTACACAAACCCCCATTAAACGTTCTAATTAAAACTGAGCAAAATGATAGAGATGTGACCTCAGAGCAGATACGCATGGGTACTGAGACCTCACTGCCAATGCTAATTAGCTTGACATAGTAATCACATATTTCTCTCAGTTTCTAATTTTGGCTTCCACCTTGTGATTGCCATCTTAGAGACCATCACAGACTAACTTGGACTGCAACTCATTAAATTGTGTTTATTTCCTCTGAGCAAATTTAGGAGATTGACCTTATTGTCTAAAATTTCTTAATTATGAAGACAGTTGTGGTAATATGGATTTACTTAGTGTGTACAATTAAGGTGAAGTATAATTATTATGATTATACTTAGTATAGTATAATTATTATGTGTTTGTGAATATTTGTGAATTGTTAAAAAGTAACTAAATGTATTCTTGTCTTCCTTCCTTTGGGCAAGTGCCTTAAACGTTTAAGAAATTTATCTTAATAAACTCTATATTGTCTTTGGAAAAACACAAAGGCTCCGGCACACTTCCTTATAGGACACCTTTAAGACAAGGGGCTAGTTTGGACAGGGTGGTTTGAACCAAAAATGATGCGTCTTTCTTGAGGACAGAACTAACTTCATTTGGTCCACCTTGCTTGGTTGGACCCACTTTTTCTTTTAGAACTGCTTTAATTCTTCCTGGCAAAGATTCAACAACATGCCAGAAACATTGCGTTGATTGAGGCTACCTCCACATTAGGCCGGATAAATTAGAAAACGGCGTTTTTGTCGGAAAACACTCCGCGTCCACACTATCATTTTCAGTCATTTCCACAGAGTTGTGCGTCCACATTGAAAACGGCCGAAAACGCTTATGTTCCAGTATCGCGCATGCGTGAAACACAAGACGTTTCGACCTGCGTCAATTCGACCTGCGTCGAGGAAAAGCACCGAGTTTTTTAAGTGGACTAACAATGAGGTGGAGTTGTCGCTGCGAGTAACACAAAAGTACGAAGTTGTAAAAGCGATTGAGTTAAAGAATTTGAAGAAAAGCTATCTGGTCATGTACAAACTGATATTAATGTCTAATAGGGCTCTCAAAATTGAGCGCAAAACAAAAGAACTGCTGTATAATGCCCTCCGCTATCTTAGCTTAATTGGTCACATGACTGCATCACATGTCATCGTTTTAGAAAAGGCTCCGGGTTCGCTGTACACACTGCCACGCGTATCCGCTTTGGAGAGCGTTTTCCTTGACTGTCTCAGTGTGGACGGAAGGCCAAAACGGAGACAAAAAGATGCATTTTCAAACGAAAACATATTAGTGTGGACATGGCCTGAGATCTAGTTACTGTGGAGGCCATGTGAGTATAGCGCACTCACTGTCATGTTCAACAGTGAGTGCGCTGTTGGCTATTTAATACTAGCTGAACATTAAGCAGTGTTCAGCTGGTATTAAATGGCCCAAAGTATCTCAAGAAAATATCCACATCTGATTACACCACCATCAGCAGCCTGACCCTGACCCGCGCAATGTTTTTCCAGTCTTCTGTTGTCCAATTTTGGTGAGCTGTGAGAACTACAGCTTCAGTTTCTTGTTCTTAACTGACAAAAATGGCAACCAGTGTGGTCTTCTGCTGCTGTAGCCCATCTGCTTCAATGTTCAACAAGTTGTTTAAGTTACTGTTGCTTTCCCTACAACTCAAAGCAGTCTAGTCATTTTCCTCTGACTTCTGGCATCAACAAGACATTTTTGCCGTTCACTGGACATTTTCTGGAAATCTCAGAGATGATCTACTGGGATTTGTTGGGAAAATCCCAGTACATCAGCAGTTTCTGGAATTGTCAGACTAGCCAGTCTGGCACCAACAACCTCAAAGTCACTTAGGTCACCTTTTTCCCCCATTCTAATGTTCAGTTTGAACAGCAGGTTGTCTTGGCCATATCTATATGCCTAAATGCACTGAGTTGCTGCCATATGACTAGCTGATTAGATATTTGCATTAACAAGCAGTTGAACAGGTTTATCTGTGCAATTACCTCCTTCAATGTTTACCCCAGCACTAATGGATAAACTGACAACATATGCTAAAGGTTTTCCACTACAGCAGGAACATTATCTCTCCCTGGCTCATTTATTTTTCACTTCCTTGTTTATTTTTTCCAAATATGAAGTGAAGTGAGGGACCCTTCAGGATACCCAACTCAAGCTTGCTACTGCACTTACATGGGACACCCCTCAACGACAGACTTACAATGCAAGCTTTTGATCACAGAGGTGTACTTAAACCATCAATATAACACAGTGCAAACACGCTAACCTGAGAGATATACCACTGCTTGTTGAGACTACTGCTGTCAGCATTTCAGAAGCCCCACGCCCACCACAGCACCTAACCGTGGGCTCTGAATCTAGATTTCCCTTGAGGGGAAAATTAGTATTGTCACTTCCCACTTCCTGCTGAGATGAGCTTGATGTTTTATGCTTGATGAGCAATTAGCTAAGAAGATAAAAGCCAAACATTAATACTGTACATATTCTAAATGTATATAACTATTTAATAAGAGACGGTTGACTGAAATGTTTTTTAGGACAATATAATCTAACGCTTAATTATACTAACAGGCATTATATGGCAAAAAGCGCTGTATTTTTTCCCAGCTCATAGTATTATTCTGTTATTTTTAGTGTCTTTCCAAGACTTTAAGAGATATTACTCATGCCATGTTATGTAAGATGAATGAAATATCTTGCCATTGAACATCTGTCAGATATGTTAATTAAAAGCACTTCTTTGTTGTGCCCGTGAAAGTGCAATTCAGATTGCTTTACATTTCTCTAAATGCAAATCAGCAGTATACAAGCACAATAATGAGGCTTAATTACAGCTCCATGATTAAAAGGGTGAGCTGGAAATGTTCTACAGTGAGTCATGTGAGCGTTGAAGCAGACTCGGCTGCCTGAACTAAAGCCTGTTCTTTATTTGCTTCGGGCTTGTTAAGTGTTCTTGAGTTTGTAATCTGGATATTCAAGGTTACTTAAGAAATTCAGGCCTCCTCTGAAAAACCGTTTATTACTTTTAACGCAACTTGCGCTGCAAATCCTTGCTCATCACAGTCCTAATGATCTCCGCCATTCAGGGAAATTAAATTTCCTCTGTCCTTTACTTTAGGAATACACATGCACTTGAAGATTTTTATACTTTACAGCACTTTCAGACCGAATATGCATAATAGTTTCTGTGTATCCGGGTTTGGGATGACAGTTTTTATTCACCACCCGAAACCAAAATGTCCTTGCCACGTTAAAGGCGTATAAAAAGAATCACGGCTGAAAAACTCGACCGCAAAAAATGCCTCTTCACAAAAACAAGCAGTTGTAAAAGATCCACAAATAAACATCTCTCTGACAGTGAGCTTTATAAATCTCTAACGTGTAGGTGTAAGCTGTTACTGTATGTCACAGTAACACCCAGCCAGACGGCATGTACCAGAAAGAGTTGGTAGGCCTCCAGAGTGTAATTTGCCCCCAACCACTTCCACTCTAGTGGAAGACTGCATCTCTTGGGAAGGCAGACACTCTTCACACTGACTCATCTTGTGTGTGTGTGTGTGTGTGTGTGTGTGTGTGTGTGTGTGTGTGTGTGTGTGTGTGTGTGTGTGTGTGTGTGTATAGGGTTAGTCCTGGAGTGCATTTGTGGTTAGTAGGGCAAGTTTAGCAGAGCTCACACCCTGAAATGACTGATTGCAAGAGACAGGATGCTGAATGAAGGAATAGAAGGCAGGACGGATTTCATGTTCTTTCTGTGAAAGCTCCTTTTCAGCAAAACATGCACTACAGTGTGTGGGAGAGTGATTATTAGGTTCATTAACACCAACATGCTGCACATTCTGGCCGCCTGTTAAAAGGCAGACGAACCAACACCTGTTAATGTATTACTGTGTTTTTTTCTTCTTTTACTGCTTATGTTTTAGTATAGCTGGCATGTGCTGTCACATATTTATCATTCATTCTGGATGTTTGTCACTCCTGAAGAGTAGCATTAGTGTGATACAACTAAAAACCACAACAAAAAAGGTATAAATCACATGCTATATAATCTGGAGATACAATAAAATTGTACCTACTGTTGCTTAATGTAATTCATGCCCAGCCTATTTAGAACAGGTCAAGTGTTAAAGAGGGAAAATTATCTTCAGGAAGTTGTATTGCTGATAACATCTCGTCTCTACCCTGCTTTCCAAACCTCTTTGCAAAGCAGAGCCACTGAGACGGTAACGATGAGCAAGTTCAACCCACTGCTGGCAATGTTAAAAAGCAAAGGGTGACATACGGAAATGGCTAGAAGAGGAGTGTTTGAGCAAGGATGTGATTCAGTGCTTTGCTGCCTTGTTCGCAGACATTTACCACGCCTCAAGCTTCCTTCATCTACACCAACTCATACTAATTCACTCAACTCATCTCTATTTTTTGTTAAAAAAATTTGAATATTTTCAGAAAAGAAAAATGAATATATTTTATTTCCATAATAGCACACAGTTAGTTAAGGCTTAGCCTACTAATCTCCCAACTGACTTTTTCTTTTATATATCCTGCCTTTGCTTTTCACCCACTGTCTCTCCCTCCTGCTGTGCAAGGAAAGAGAAGAAAAATATCACATAAAAGAATTGGGGAGGGGGGGAAAGGAACAGATTACCACTTTTTGTGTGAACAAAAAGATAGCTTGTTGCTGTAAAATACCCCAATGTTACAGGGTATATAAGACTCACGTTGTGAGCAGCCAGCGGGACTGCTTGGCCAGTCCCAGACAGGCCAGCAGGCAGATGATCAGGTCCAGGATGAGGAGCAGCAGGTATGTGAGCCACCTGCAGACACAGACAGACCAGAAAATTAAACTGCTGCTGGTGAATGCCTTTTATTTATGGGAGGTGATGGAACATGGGAGGTTAAAAAGAAATTCAGTTTCTGAAATGTAGCCTTTATTTTTGTAGTTTTGCCTTTATTTCTACCCGTAATAATACCTTTGTTGTCAATAGCTGGAGACGGGTTTCTCTTGAAAGCAACCAACAACATTTTTTCACAGCAGGCATCACTACCAATTTATTTTAAATTACACATACAGAAATATGAATTCTGAGAGGTAAATCTGCCACATAATTGTTTAAAACTGCACCTCACTCTGCTGTGCGAGCTAGTGGTTTAGCAACTGTTAAAAAACAGGATCTACAAGCATTTATTCTGCAGAGAATCATTCTTATTATAATTAATCAAAATATACAGAAAAATTCGATCGATGCTGGAACCTAGTGAAATAAAAAATGACTTGTAAAGATAAGCAGGAAAAGAAAGAAAGGGTAAAGTATTGCACCTAATTTCGCATCATCGGATACGTGCATTAGAGGTGTGTGTGAAAGTGTGTTCGTGCTCGCGGGTATAACGTGGTAGAGTTGTCCACCTCACTGTAACCATCTGTTATTCGAACAGTTTGTGGCTGGACATAGTAAACCTGTCCAGATGGCTTATAATGAATGGATTCAAATCCATGTGGCTGAATGTTTCGTGCTATGAAAAATGCAACTGTGGGGAATCGTTTCAGTTTAATTTCCTGTCTATTTCCATCGTTGTTCATCTTCCACCCTGCATACATTACTCTGACATCACTTTGTATATTCTTATTGTCTATTTAATCATTTCTTTCTACTTCTCCCCCACCAGAGTTTCTACCCCTCTGACAGAATCCATCTCACATCTCTTCTCCATCTTTTTCTTTTTCCTCCCCCTCTTTGTCAGTCTCTTTAATCTCTCTCCCCTCTCTCTCTTTCCCTTTTAGCCCCTTTTCTCTCCCTCGCCGCCATCTCCTTCCTCGTTTTATCTTTCCCCCCTCGGCAGGGGACAGTACAAGAAGCTGGGGCATCAGCATGGGAGGTACTTCAGTAGCGCTGCCACCTTGTTGTCTATGTTATCCTAATCCAATTAGAGTCTGAGCAAAGCATGAATACACGCAGGAGGTTGAACGGGCGGCATGTATGTATAATAAAAAGCAAGGCCTCTTTTCCTCAAGAAACAAAATACAGAACACTGAGATTTGTCAGTCTTTCCTGATGCTTTGCTCAAGTTCTACCTGTTTACCCTCACAGACAGGTCAAAGGTGACTGTATCCCGCATCTAAGCGTCAGGTAATTTTGTGAGAAAGAAATCTGGCTTTTGAAAGTGTTTATGTACACAAATATTTAACTGTCTGCAATGTATCTGACTTCAAAACACAGGAATAACAATGAAAAATCGCTCTTCCATTTTTAATCGCTTATCCTTGTGAAGGGCAGGTTGCCAGTCCATCACAGGGATAACACCCAGAGACAGACAGTCATTCACACTCAGATTAATACCTACAGCCAATTTAGAATCACCAGTTAATCATTAATTAACCTAAGAGGCATGTCTGTGGACCGTGGGAGGAAGCTGCAGCCCCTGGTGAGGACCCACACAAGCACAGAGAGAACAGGTAAACTCTGCTGGGCAGTTCTTTCGACTTAGAAACCATGTAGATAAAGAAAAAAGTACTGATGTTGTCGATATCTTAACCTGATGTGATAAAAACAGATCAATAGAGAGAGAATAAAACTGCATGGTAAACTAAGAATGGTTAGGAACAGCAGTTTTGCATTGGGCCACAGTTAACAGAAATACTGAGCAATTCCTGGAAGTAATAATGTTACTTTTTGTGACTAAGTAACAAAACAACACTGGAAGAGTGAACAACACACAGGCTTTTATAAGTTCAACATGAAAAAGAAAAGAAAAAAAAAACAGGAAGCACACACAGCCAACCGCACAGAAACTATTTGTTGGAGTGCAGCAGTGATAATGAGTCCATTAACAGCTTACAATGTCTGGCTGTCTGCTTGCAGTCTGCCTACACTTCTAGCATGGAGCTATGTGGGGTATTGATTTATTGGCTGAGCAAAGGAGTCACATTACAGATCAATACAAACACATAAGCCTGTCTGTTACTGCAGACTCCACAGAAAACACCACTGAGCCTATTCAAGAATAAAAATAAAAACTGGACATGGGCCCATTTTTTTCTCTAAGACGATGAGAGTAACAACAGCGAGACAAAGCCTCAGAAAATAGTTCCGCTAACACATTGCAGTAGTTTTTGCAGTATTAGTTGCTGTTTTCATTTATGCAATGATTGCTAATTATTCAATAGGATGCTTCTTTTCTTGAACATCCTAAAGAACTGTCTGGAAGATAATTCACATGCAGTATGTAGGTACACACACAAACACAGCTGCATTATTATTTAAACCCATCCAATAAATATTATGTGATATATTCAGGTCATAGCATGTAGAAAGTAATCTATTCCACCGTGTTCAAATTGCTCATTGCAGCTATAAAATGAATGTGAATGACTATATGCAAGTTTGTTTTATTTGGATTATTTTTTAACATAACACTGATGAATTTGCTTTTTAGGTGCACTGATGCTAGATAAACTTTTGCCATATAAACTGATTAAAGACTGTATGTATGTATGAAAATGAAACTTGTTCCAAAGTCATTAATAATTATATTCCTTAAACACTTTTCTACTGATTTTCATTGTATAAATAAATGTGCAAATTTCACCTCCCACGTATCTGGGGAGCTTTAAACCATTAAAAATGTTCAGAGCAACGGAAACGTGCACCAACTTTGACAGAAATAACCTTCCTGAATCCTGTCCTCGAGCTCTGGGTGGTTTTCTCCTCCTGTTTAACTAGACACTTTTATAGCATCGCCCACACTGCGAGTAAACAGATTCGCACACAGTACAACCTTGACACATGTACTGTTCTGTTCCCCACCTGTAGTACTCTATGGTTGCTGACTGATCAGCAATGGATGCCAGGTCCACTTTAGCTTTTTCCCAGTCAGACAGTCCGAGCAGCTGTTTGATCACATTGTCAGCCATCTGCTGCATGAACTGCAGGGTCTGCACGTAGTCGCCCCGTGTTGCAAAGATCTCATCAAGCCTCGCAAGGTGCTGGTGCAGGCCACTCCTCATGTTGCCCATGGTGCCTGAAACCTGGAGCGCACAAGAAGAAAGAGTGGGGTAAGATTAACTGACACAGCAAATACAGTTAGAGGGTATGAGTCAATGGTATTATAATACATTAATAGATCTATCTAAAGTACTGTATAGAAGTCCTGAGAAACTAAATTTCTTTCTGTGTTTTTTAGGAAAATTAGGTGGTGATTTATTGAAAAATATGCAAATGTACACAGAAATAAAAAATAAACCTGTAAGGCAAAAAATAGAGTTTGTTCACTTTCAAAAAGCTTGAAAGTCAGTATTTGGTATGACCACCTTTATTCTTCAACACAGCCTGAACTCTCTTAGGCAAGTGTTCTTGTAACTTTTATAAGTAGTCTTCAGGAATAGTTTTCTAAACTTCTTGAAGGACATTCCACAGCTCCTTTGGCAGTCTTTTATCCCCTTCTCTGTCAAGATGAACCGCTTTAATAATGTGTGCTTTTTTATTCATTTATGTTTTTACTGTTGTTGTTGAAGCAATCAGACAGTTTCCAGATGGTACAGCATGGCTGATCAAAAGCTGATGGCTCAAATACAGCCTAAAACAATCACAGAGCCTCCACTGTGTTTTACAGATGGCTAAAAACAGTCACAGTTTTAACCCCTTTCTGACCTCTTCTGATTCTCAGATAGTATTCATCTGCTGTAGATAGTTTTTCAGCCTTGACAGTTCTTTTGCACTTAACATGCCAAGGTCCATGGTTTGTTGTTTTTTTTGTTTGTTTTTTTAAGGACACATTGCAAAGATATGCCAATAGCTCTATCAGAATCACCTTGCTGGTGCAAAAATACTATTTCATGCCCGACAAGCTGTCTAACAAATGTGAACAAATTATGTGTTTTTGCAAAAGCAGCTAGTAACAAAGTCCTTAAAGCTATCTTATCAGGTACAAGGACTGGATTGCAGAAGAATGTAAAAACAGTTTATCTATCTATCTGTCTGAAACAATGTACTAAACAGCAGTGAATTGTAGTAATGGACTACATATACTAAGTATAATATTCTTCTAATAATATTCTAAATATAGAAATTTTCTGTTGCTTAAAGTGAGGCACTCAACCGGTCAGTCAACAGCTGCTCTTATTCAGCCTTTCACTGAACAATAGAACAGAAAAGTCCATATGAAACAGCTGTGTGTGTGTGTGTGTGTGTGTGTGTGTGTGTGTGTGTGTGTGTGTGTGTGTGTGCGTGCGTGTGTAGGAAATTAACATTGAAGTAATTCATCTTCATGTGTTAAATGTTTAGGCAGTGAGAAGTCTTCTTCAACATGTATGAACTTCCATTAGTTTACAAGATCTCCAACAAAAGCAGACGAAGCAGGAAACGCAATCAATCTGAGGCCACTCCCTGACCTTTAGCCATGCACTTAGCGTGGTTAAAGGTCAGGGAATAGCCTGACCTTTATGGGGATGGCAACAGCTCTCTGTTGGTCGGTAAGTCTCTCCACCGCTTTGTTAAAACATCTTTAAAATTATCTTTAAAAAATCAACTGTTAAAGAAAATGGTTTTCATAGTTTCCACATCGTAGATTATTAATCAAAGCACTCAAATCCTTGGAAGAGAAATGACTTGAAAGTCAAATGACTACTTAGTGTGTTCGCATCCAGTTTTGCACTATAGATTTTTTTTTAACATGCAGGTTAGATTTAAGCACCTGGAAAAAAAGATACTGACACAGTCCTTTACAACAGTAACCCCACATAATGCAAAAGCTGATGCCATAAGTCAGTGTCGCACACCACTGCTGAAGACAACTTGTACTTGTTAGTGTAAGATGACGAACATGTCAAGACTTGCACACTCATTAGCATTTAGCTTATAGCCCTGAGTAGTAAAGCGTTTTCATAAACCTGTCAGACAACTAGCATTAACCACAACATTTTTTCTTTTCTTCATGGCAATAAGAAACCGAAGCTCCTGGAGAAAACCCAAGCAAGCACAGGAACAACATGCAGGCTCCACACACAAGGACTCTGTCTGGGTTCAAATCAAGTATCCTCTTGCTATGAGGCACTGACCCACTGTGCTGCCATAGAGTCAAGCCAGCAGCCTTACACAGCCTGTAACGCTTGAAGTCTTATTCACAGAAAACTCATCAATACAACTGATGCTTTAATGAGTTGTCAGCAAAACATACAAGTTTGAACACAGCATAATGTTTTCTATGCCAGACTTTTCTGCTGAAATAATAATGTACTGACAGTGTTTTTTTTATTACTGAGGTCATGTGTTTGCCTGAAAGAAGTTCCCAGAATTATGGACAAAGGTGAGATTTTCGTAAACATGAGGTTGGTCTGTGCTGCCAGTCAGCAGCAGAGCTCAGACAGAGGACCGTGTGGGAGAGCTGGGCTACTGTGCATGTTGATGCATAGTTTTAGTTTAAGTAAACAGATCAGCTTGGAAAACAGCCAAAACTAGAAATCGCAGAGGCAAAACAGCAGGTTTGCTAGCGCTGCTGTTGGTGGTTAGATATTTTTTTCAAAGCAACACCTCACTATGAGACTCATAGTTTATTTACCTGTTTAAGCCCGAAAGGAAGAGTTATCCCCTAAGCCAAACAACAAACAGATAAACAGCAAACAGACATACATTTATTGTGACAAATCACATTTTTATTGACAGAGCACATTTTTATTTATGGCCAAGACAACATTATACAGTATTTACGTAACAAATATCTAACCATCTCCTTGGGTTTAATTACTGTGTACTTTGCTTGAAGGGAGAAGTTGTTTACAGGGAAATGGCGTTCGTGGAGACAACCTGCTATAAGATAATTAAAAAGGGAAATAAGCGCTCTTATTCAGCTCTGGGTACTTGGCATTCACAAGCAAGACTACTCATATTGTTGTTGGCTTTGTCAGGGACAAGGCTTGCTGAAGCTAAAAGGAAAGTTTGGATAGCAGTAATTAGTTGGTTTTGCATGTAATGTGTGGGCCACATTATACAGCTTACGGAAGAGCTGAGAATAAATACATAATGAGAAAAAAGGAAGAGAAAGGTCAAGTGCAACTGATTGAGCATTGCTTGCTAAACTTTCATAAATATGTCTTCATAAATGAATCATTGGACTGCCCACTCTTAAAACTATATTTTTCTTTCAAAAAGTGAACAATATTAGACATAATGCATTATAACAACGAATAATGTTTACTAGAATGTCTCAAACCGAGTTTTTTTGCTATTAATGCAGATTAATTTCCTTTTCTTGTGATCTGACTACACAGGTCAAAATTCCAAACATAAGAGAAACCAGATGAAGTTTGATTTAGTTTATCTTCCTTTGTATTTAACTTTGATAAAGTTGTGCACGTTGTTAATCTTTTTGATGAACGATGCTATTCCATAAAATTAGTCATTAGATGTCGATTACCTTAATGAAAAAATCTAACCTGACATACTTGTATAAAAGCAGAGCAACTACTGAAAATCACAGGCTTAAAGAACTCGTCCATTCTTATAGTGAGACAGAAAAAGGAGTTAGATGTGATGTGATTAAAGTAGAGTTAGGTGGATCCAGAGGTTACTGGTGTATTAGCAAAATGTAGACACTTGGAAGCCATCTGGGCATTGGGGGAAAGATCCAGTGCACAGCACCAAATCTACATCAGAAAGGCTGAAAAAGAAAAGAATTACAATGTTGCAATGAGCCAGTCAAAATCCAGACTTCAACTTGGTTGAAGTGCTGTGTTGGGACCTTAAGAGAGCTGTGGATAAAAAGAATTCCCACAAAATCAAATTAACTAAAGCAATGTTTTAGAGAAGGATCATTCTGTGGATCAGAATTCATCCTCAATGATGTGAGAGACTGATAAAGTCATACAGAAAATAATCACTATGAGTTATTGCTGCTGAAAGTGCTCCTATGAGCTGCTGAATAATGGGGTGCACACAGTGCTGTGAAAACATCACATTTTCTTACATCATTCATACTGGTGTGCCTCCTGATTTATGGGTGAATGTTTTTTTTCAGAGGACGTTAATATAGTATTCTCAAAAAATTGATCACTTTAATCGCAGCAAACCTTTTTAATTTTCATTTAAAGTTATCACTTTGATTGATTGCCATAAGAATGACTTGAAAGATAATCAGACAGAAATCCAGCACACAGTGGCTTCTGGGTTTTACAAAAAGAAACAGATCGTATGCACAGGCATGTGGCACTTTGTACTTTGTTATCTGATCACTCATCAACACATCTTCTTCTTCAAACTGAGAAGATGAAATTGCAGATGAAAAATGTAAGCACATATCTGATTCTCGCCTCATGTGTAAAAATCTTATCTAAAATGCCCAGGGAGACAGACAATCCAGCTAGTCTCTCCTTCGTCTTGGTCTGATACTCACTGTGTGGGTTGATCCGCACCGATCAAGAAGATATAATTCGCCTTTTCCAGTCATCTCAGCCTTTATCTCAGACTGATGTTTTAAGGGCAAGGAGAAGTACTTTCTGCCTCACATCTTTTCTAAACAAACAATTTACTGTAGATTGTACTCTGTGCCTAGCTATTTTCTTGTGGGATATTCATTTCTACATGCCAGAGGGTAAACAACAAACAATGAAAAAATCTAAAGAACCATTATATGTGACATTATTCTGATAAAATATACATAACCTTAAGCAGAGAAAAATGACAATGGGCTGTGAAGTTTCAAATGTAGATTCTCGCTTCAGGAAATGGAAAAAAATACAGATCAATGGGCATCATGTGCAGACTCTTGTTTACACATTTTAAAGCCCCTGAGCATCATTTGAAGGGGAGAAACAGTTATGTAGTCTCAGATCCTACTTACAGAAAACCTTGCCATTTGCCATGTCCATCTTTCAAAATGCCATAATTTTTTCCAAAGACGTATTGTAATACCCACGGGTAACTTAATCCATCCTGTCTCCTAAGGCCTGTACACATTTCAGGAACAGAAATGTTTCCTTTCTTTAAGCCCTGGTCTGAGATTCTACAGAATATAAATACCACTTCCTTCACTAGAATTTGATCTCTATCTTTAAGCCTGTTCGGGCTGGTATGTCTCTGTGGAAGTGATGCCTCAGAGATGAGGGATCACAAAACAGAGAGGGAATGTAAAAGAACAGTTCTAATTTGAGGCACAAACCTCCCAGAAAGTGTTCGTCTTTGAGATGAACCATGTAAAAAAAAAAGAAGAAGAAGAAAAGGAGTAATTTCTAATTCTTTGTAGTGTTTTCCTTTTTAAAAATTCAGAGCTGCTGAGCAGGCATCACAGAATCACATACAATCGTCCACTCTATTCTCATAATTGCTTGATAAATGAGAACCGTTTGACCGTATTTTTGAAATTTAAAAAAAGGATGAGATATGGGATCAGATCTTTTTTCTGCAACCCATTGTGTCTGTATGATAGAAGAGAAAAGTTTCTTCAATTAAAATTGAATGTGAGAGCTAGAGCGTGAAATGGAACATGGGTCTGAAGTGCCTTGGCAGCTCGGTCACAGTTAAAGATAGAGACCATCTTCACCACTGGGTACCGAAGCTCTGAAAACATCTCTTTAAAAATAAATTCCTTTTTTAAGTTTGATACTGAATGATCACGAAGCTTCTAGGAGGTCATCCTTCAGAGTGGATTAGTGGTGTTTATGAGTTTGTTGATGAAAGACTGAACAAGTTTTCAGAGATGATGTTTCTCCTTAAGTTTTTGCAAAACTGTTACTTCTTCTACTTCGACTATAAGAGGCACATTTTGAGGTAAAGCATCAGTTTCTCTGATAAAGATAAGTCTCACATCGCTGGTTTTCTCCAATTTAGATATTTAGACACAGAGTGATGCAGTCGACTGCCTCAGCAAACACCTTGGTTGTCTCCTTACTGTGGAAGAGCAGATTTGCTTTCAGCCTCTTTCCTGTTATCCAAAATGCTCTCCCATTCCCTATACATGAGCAAAAACATCCACAGTTCAACTGTTTGTTCTAAATTAACTTGTACATTTTGGTGCTGGACTTTCAATTCCCCTTTGACTGCAACAGTTTATTACAATCCTCAAAAAGATTGTTTTGCTTGAGAAAATTTATGCTAAACACATGCGCATAGGCCTATAAAAACAAGCCATGCTTCTATTCTACTCATTTCCAATTACACTGAATGAAACAACATACATTTGCAGAAAACCAACGAATAGTCGTAAATTTAGCAAAATTGGCATGTACCACAGACTCCGTGAAAACCTGTACTTTGTGGCACAGTTTAGTCAACTGGTGTTGTGGTAGTCACATCAATGGGAGTAATATGCTGTCATGTTGAACTACAAACTTCTAGGTAAGAGAACTACAGCAGTGAGCACAAATTCACCTTTTCCTATAAACCTGTATGTAAGTAGAGATGGATGTGATCACCACGAAATTGCCAAAAGCTGTAGTTCTTCTAATAATGGCGTGAAGCTGTTTAGATATTTTACAAGGGACAAAAACAGTCTGGTGCCTTTAGACATGGGAGTTCATGTGGACTGACTTGATTTTGGAACCAGCTTCACATCATTATTAGAAGAACTACATCTTTTGATGATGTCATGGTGATTACATCTGTACAGACTGTTTTTGCCCCATATAAATATGCATTTACATATTTTACATGGGACAAAAACAGTCTGAGGGCTTACCGACATGGGTTTTGGAACCATCCGCAAGTTGCTGTCAATTGCTGTCAGTTGAGGAACATTTGACACTTGTTCATCAATTTAAATTTTAATCCCCAGATGTTGATGCTTATGTCTAGGCCACACACATGTCAATCGCCAGCTCTACTTTACCCCTAACAATACCTCAAGATACTTAAATTTCTTTGAGAAATGTCATTTCTAAGAGACAGAAGAAAAACCATGGTCAGGCTGTAAATATGGACATACAAGGTGCTCATAAAATACCGGGAGCTTGGCTGGTAACACTCTTTCCCTACAACCATAATAAATTCACCTGGACAGAATAGGGCTCTATGTGACCTTGAATATGTTCTTTATTTGCCATTGAGTTTTTTTGACACTTAATATAAGCGAGTTAAACATCAGGTTCTTACACTAGGAGTATTTACAAAAATAAATATAATAAATAAATAATTGTGTTTCAATATTAGCTTGTATCACGAAAAGCTTACCGTTTTGTGTTATTACAGAAGCTTCTAGTGAGAATGGTGTAAAATGGTGTCAGGCCAGCATCCAAACCTTAGTTGAGCTCTGGCCAATTGCTCAGTTACTGACCCAGACACTGACCTAGTCCACTGGATGATTGCTTTCCAAAAGCTCTAATAACATCCTTCACCCGCCGAGTTATTATTGGTGTTTAAACACTCCAAATATGAGATCAGTCCCATTACCACTAAAAGGCATCCAAGCGGGCCAGTTTCCAGAGCTAACATTACTGTTCGAAAGCAATGCTGCTGAAATGCAGTTAGGAAGTCTGCATAAAAATGATTGGTCCTAGCTAACAAGTTGTGTGCATGCAAGGCAGGTAAGCTGTGTGTATCAACTGCAATTGTTATAGTTTCAGCATCACCACCAGTTGCAATTGGCTATTCAGCATTAATTATTTAATAACCTGTTTGTTATTTAGAGGCTGTGGTGCATCCTTCATCTGCATATTTGGCTTTCTATTTTTTCCAATTTAAAACCAGACTAATATTCTATATTCTCGCTATTCCTCCGTATTCTTTTGCTCAAGCCACCTTCTTCATCTTTTTCCAGGTTTCCGTGTGAGTCTGTGTCCATAACACATCATAAGCATATATTCCAGACCGTTACTAATGAAACTCTCAATAGCAGCAGAGGAAAAAAAGCATCTGATGACAAAGAGCCTAACTTTCCTCCTTTTCTCACTTATATTCTGAGCTTACCCCTTTTCTAAACTTTCTAGGAGCTGGGCTAAAAGGCATTTGCGTGGTCAAAAGGGCAGAGAGGCCTTCATTGTCAATGATTTCAATGCCGATTTTAACCCCGACTCTGCCAATCAGACGGGCTTGCACTGCTCCTTGTTCTACCCATCAAAGGGCTTTGTCTTCTGGGCTCATGGTTGATTAGGTGGGGGGAGACTAGGAACTGTGTGTGGCACACTGGGCTCTTTGTCCAACTCAAGAATTAGACTCCTTAAGAGTCTATAGCAGCGTGCAATGAACTCACTCATGCACATGCACACATAGGCATGCACATTCACACACATAAGATGCCCAAATAAAGGCCACTATGTCCAATTAAGTGCTTGCACAAGTTCACACACCCTAGAGAAACATACTGATAAGTTCTCCAATATGCAATATATTATTGATTTCTCTCCACTTATTATTAGGATTCTGATAAACTAATGTGACTGTCCACTTTCCAAAATTATTGGCAGAGAATCAGAGAACAATAAATAAAATCTAGAAATGCCAAGAGATGCATCTTTGCTTCTTTAGTATAGTAATACAAGCTTAATATGCGGTTATATTGATCAAATGGAATAAATCAAAAATGCTAACTTGTGTGTTGTACAGTATGGCAGGAACTAATCCCAGATGACCAAACAGAGTAGCACAAGTGATATCTCAACTTCAGCAGTCACAGAGATCTTACATGCTTCCAGTTTAAAATATTGATGAAGTCCCACAGCTTAGAAGCACTCTCCTTTTAAATCTGTGATTATTTTCCCTAATCATCAGCATCAGATGTCCTAACATGCCACAGAACACTGCTGCAGAGAGTGCGCTGCAGGCTCTCTCGAGACGTGTTTATTACCGAGGCCAAGTCGAGTCACCACGCTGAGTGTCTCACACACCACTACATTAATCTCCATTAATACAAATGGAGACTTAATCCCTACTCTTTGACAGCGAGTTATCCTGGGTTTGCGCCTGCATCGACGCTGGTCAAACGCCTGATGAGAACACACAGTGAAGGCTTTAAAACCTCAACAATTAATAGCTATACGATGTTCTATTACTGTTGGCAATTATAACTAGAAGATAACAGTTTTAAGAATGGGTTAAGTGCCAATACCAGTGTTAAAAAAAAGTCAGACAAGTGATGCCAGTACTAATATTATTTTGTTTGTTTGTTTTTGCTATATAGTGTGTATATATTCTTCTTGATTATATATATTTCTCCTGTCTGTTATTTATTCCTGCTGTGTTACTATTTAAACTTTATTCCTGCACAGTTAGCGTGGAGCACCTATAATTTTATTCTACATCTACAATGACAATAAAAGGCTATTCTAGTCTATATTTATGCCCTCTGTAGTGCCAAGAATACACAAAAAATCATTTAAAAAAATAAAAAACTTAAAACTGAAAGTCTTTCCAGTCTGCATCACGTTCACACCTATGGGCAATTTAGAATCACCAGTTAATCTAACACCATGCATTTCTTTGGACTGGGGGAGAAGCAATGAAGCAAACTCCACTGAGAAAATGCCCCAGACTGGAAGGCTAACCACCACACCACTTTTAAATATCAGTACTGATATCAGTGTAAAATTCCACATTTTGGAATTTAGTCTTAGTCTTTACTGGAGTCCTAATCAAGTGTCAAATGATGGCGTTTCTTATGGAAAACTGCATGTGGACAAAATTAAAGAAAGCTCAAAAAACACAGTGAACTTAACTGAGCATAAAAGATAGGACAGCTCTGTGTTTGCTGAAGCCACAGAGGCTAGGAGAAGGTGGAGCAGGCAGAGGGAGTGTGTGTCTCTCTCAGAGGACGAGGTTTGTGTGTGGAGAGGCTGTCAATTTGTGTGTAGCCGTAAATAGCTATAAAAAAAAACCATAAAAACATTTAAAGGCATACTAAATTGAGTACTGTGGACTTTCCTTCTCTTTGGAGCCTGTGTGGTTGTGCGCCTCTGTGTGGGAATACATCGCATCCAGCCTTTCTGAAGTCTTCGCCCAGAGTTGTTGGATTCTTGCTTCATTGGTCACTCATTTATAAACCGTGTATGTTATGAAATGGCGGGAATTGAATCAAACGCTTTCAATTTATTTTTGCAAACTAATACATGATGTAATCTCATCCGTCCAGAGATATGTGAAGCGTTAATTGTGTGACACTAATATGTTTGTAAATGATGCTTTACATACCAGACTGTCCACTCCACCCAGCGTGTGATTGGCGTTGTACAAGGAGTAGGTCATCTGGTATACACCGTCATTGGTCTCGCTGTTGCCATAGAAACCCACACCCACTGCGACGCTGCAGAGAAAAGATGCATAAAGGCGCAGGTGAACCTTTGATAAAGAAGGAGCAGAATATAAAAGCAGTCTCTTGGATTTTAAATCGTCTACATCCAAAGTGATGCCATTTTCAGTCCTTAAATTAAAAGTTTGCCAGCTTCAAAGCCATTATCACAACCTGGCTGAGATTAAACATTAATGTGAAACGACCCGTAAACAACAATTTTCTGTCTACTTGAAAACATCTTTGCCAACCTGCAGTGGAAATATACAACTTACAAGGTAGTATAGCATGGCACACTGGAAAAGAGCACAACGTTTTGTGAATATTTGATGCCTTTTTTTTAAGATAAAAAAAGAATTTGGCTATTATCATAAAGCAGTATCATCAATTTCTGCATCAGGCTTGAGTTTTGGAAAATTTTAAATGTATGAAGTTAATAAGGCACTTTGGGACAGAAATTTTGTTTTAGCTATTCAGTAATTATTTCCCACTGTAAACAGCTGTGAAGCAGAATGAATGGTATTACAGTGCGAAGGCTGAGTTGCTGAGTGTGTGAGTGAATTCAGGGAATAAAAGCCAGCTCACCCAAAGGGTCTGATCTAGCTTACAGAATGATTTTAGAAAGTGTGAAAAATGAAGAAAAGGAGGGTATTGTATTTCTGGAGCTTTTAATGTATTTTACATCAGGAAACACTGCTGTTGTTAAGGCATTAAGAATTGATCTCTCCATCGCTCCATCCATTTGTTAGACTGCTCATTTTATCCTAGCCAGTGGTCTGAGTTATCAGTTTAACAGCCTTGTCACTAACAAAGACATTAGCTGTCTGTCACACCACACCGTAGTGTGTCCGATGTGTTATTCCTTGATAAATATCACCAACTTTTTATGTAAATACAACAGACAGGATGCGGAAAAACTAAGAAACCTTAATGAATAACAATAAATTGCTGATTTATAGAAAATAAATACCTGTAATTTGTGTATGTGTGTGTTTGATGCACATATATCTCACAGAGCAATGAAGCAGCAAATGAAGCAGCAAAAACTTTTTGGATTTCTGCGTTAATTTTTGTAAACAACACTCTTTGAATCAGAAATTATACAATACAGGCTTCTGGAATGCGTGTGCATAAATTGAAACCACTTTTGCATATTCAGCCATCCAAGGATTTAATTTGTTGAGCTGGAGCATCAGCACAAACAGAATAATAACCGGCGCATTCTAAACACACACACTTAAGTAGTCTCTCTGAGCTCCACTTTTTCCCTAAGTGCCGTCATATTGTGCTGCCATATGATGGGATTTCAAAGTAGCCGCACAGTTGTTAACTACAAGAAGATTTAATGCTGCAACACAATGTCTCACAATATACTCCAAAGACCCTGCACAAGAATCCTCTGCAAAGACAAAGATGTCCAAGTCTCGCACTACAGACACTGAAGGCCGTAGATCACAGCAGTGAGCAACAGAAAAACACGTGGTACAGTGCTCTGGTTTTCTGCAGTGTTTTATACCTTTTCTTTTCAATAACTATGCAGGACAAAAAAAGGAATACAGATCCCGTATATAACCATGATCTGTGAGAAACAGGACATGACAGAGCTTAGTACACCTCCCAAGGGACACTTTATACACACTGCTTGCACTCAGATACAACAGTGCAGCAGTAATCAAAGATTATGGGCATCTGAGAAGCTTACATAGTTTCAACCCTCCTTGGATCAGGAGAACTGAACTCAACTGAAAACAAGGATGTAAGAATCTGAAAGTCAACTCTCACATTACAAAATGCGCTCATATCTCTGCTCTCCAAAGTGTGATAAAAATAGACACTTATATGCCTGTTTTCTTTTTTTTTTAAATTCAAGTTCATATTGCCATTGCAATGTTAAAATTACCTGCAGACCACTTTATTAGGTAGACCTGTTCTAATGCTGTCAGGCATACAGAGTAGGTCAAAATGACCTGCTGAAGTTCAAACTGAGCTTCAGAAAGGGGAACAGAAGAAGGACTTCAAACCTTGATGCAGATGTGTTACAGCTGGAGGAGAACACATTGGGTTCTACGATTGGCACCAGCTCACTAAAACAGCAGAAAACTTGAAAAACAGTGCCTGGTCTGATGATTTCTGCTACACCATTGGACACCAGGGTCAGAATTTAGCCTAAACAACATGCAAGCATTGTCACGATCCTGGGTCAGATGACCCAGCGTCTATTTTGCCTATGTTGCCCTGTTATAGTTCATTGTTTATTAGATTCCACTTGTGTCTTCACCCCTGTATGCAAGTCTCCCTTGTCCTTCATGTGTGTCAGGTCTGCGTGTGTTATGTTGTCAAGCTCGTGTTGTCATGTCTGCATCTCTTTATGTTTCCTGTTCTATTTTGAAGAGGTCTGGTGTCCCACGTTCATTGTGTTTAGTTTCACTTCCCCTGTGGCGTCATTATGTTATTTCTAATCAGCTCCTTTCCCATGCGTTTCCACTTCCCCTGATCACCTCCTGTGTGATTTAGTCTGTGTGTTTTCATTCATTACTTGTCAGGTTGTCTGTTGAGTTTTCGTCATGTTTCCATGCCTCCATGTTTCCAGGTTCTTCCATGTTCAGGTATTTTTTTGACACACTTTGGGATCCTTAGTACCAGCTGAGGTTAGTTTAAACAGCTACATGAGCATTGTTACTGTAGCATAGCCATCACTTTCTGATCACAGTGTACCCATCTTCTGATGGCTGCTTCCAGCAGGATAATGTGCCATGTCACAAAGCTTAGATCATCTCAAACTGATTTTGTGAACATGTCAATGAGTTCACTGTCCTCAAATGGCCTCCACAGTCACCAGATCTCAATCCAATAGAGCACTTTAGGAATGTGGTGAAACAGTAAATTTGCATCATGGATATGCAGCTGACAAATCCCCAGCCACTCTGTGATGTTATCATGTCATTATGGAGCAAAAACCGAATGTTTCCAGCACCAGGAATCTAAGCCATGAAGAACTGAGGCAGTTCTCAAAGCAAAAGCGGGTCCAAATCAATACTAACAAGGTGTACCTATAGCGCTGTGCCCACTAAATAAATAAATACTGACCATCATTTACTGAACAAGGTTAAATGTTTAGAAGGTCTTTTGTGTGTGATTTTTTTATTGCACACAATAGTAATGCAACACACTGAAGACACTATTTGTAGGTCAGCACTACTTCGCGTGGCAGGTCAAGACTAAAAGAAAACTAAGCAGGACTCAACCTGACTGAGCTTTAGATTAAGGTTGTGGTTCCTACAGACTTATCCCTGATGTTCCGGATAAATTTTAAGCTGAAAACAGAGACTATAAGTCTGCAGCCATCAGCGCTTCCTCTAACATTCACTTAGAATGGCTAAAATCCTGCAGAGCTGTTATGACCGTTGTGGTCGAAGCAAAGTACAGGTGGAGCTAAACAACAGGGGCAATTTTCCTAATTAGTACAGCAGAGATGGCCTCATTAAATGACCCCCTGCAGATAAGCATCCCACTTGGCAGGTTACAGACTTACCCTCAGGGAGAGCAGTTAAGAAAGTGGGGACAGGCATTAAAGTCAGAGCAGACAAGAATAAAATCATCATTTTAGAGGAAGACAGGAAGTGATATAGACAGTCAGCACTAAAAAAAAAAAAAAAAAGACAAATACAGGTGACGAAAGAAGTCACAAAAGCAGAGAGCAAGACCCTCGGATACAAAAAGCAAGACTGGGCGGGGGTGGGTTGAGTTCCTCACCAAAAATACATAGCATCTTATTTGTTCTTTGTATATCTGTGTTTGTGTGCTATTAGCCCCTTTAACAGCACAGATGTAGGGAATGTATTAAAGCAGTCACAGCTTGGAGAAACACAGACTTACTTCTAAAAAAGGCAACTATTTTAGGCAGAATTCAGATTAAAAGAACTGAGAGGACAAATAGAAAGTCTCTTCTTTGCCTTCTCTATCCCCTTTGTACTCCCTCAGTCCTGCCAGTTCTCTTAGTGCTGCTACTTGAAATATCCATCGTCTAATTCAAAGAGAAAGAACACCATAGATTTGAGTAGGCATGTACTGAGCAAGAGTCCAAACTGTCACATTGATAAATGAATAAGTACATAACAGACAGTGATGGGAATTCATAATAAAATAAAAAAAAAGAACCTAACAAAAAAATTCAGCCTGAAGCAAAAAAAAGGCTATGCTAAATAGACCCTGACAGGTCTGAATATTTGAAATTTTGCCCCAGAATGGCAGCAATGAATCTCTTGGGATGATAAGTATAGACGGGTGAGTTTATATTTTACGCTGCCCTACTGAACTCTCAGCAAGGGCACATCGGGAAAATCCCCTTTGATATAAACTACAAAACACAAATAGTTACTTTCTGAACTTTTCATCTTTTTTTTAGAGCTACAAAAAGTCCAGCATAGCTCATTTAAGTTCTGAGAAGCAGTAAAAACAAACGTATATGCTGCCAATTACTTGGTTGGTACATTTATATTGCTGATAGATTTTGTGTTACGGCTGCTCGTTCCAAAAGCTTTCCTCTAATGGATTCAGTGGATACACAGACATCCTCTCTCACTTGTGCCCTCTGTTATAATTTCTACTTTGTGACTGTCAAGAGAGATGTTCCACAAAAAGAAATTAAAAAAATTGTTATTTAAAATCGACAGGAAAAGAGAATAATTTTTAACGATCTATTACTTTTTTTATAGGCAGTAGAAGCAAAAAAAAAAAAAAAAAATCCCCTCTTTTTTTCTTATTATTACACTTCTTGGACTAGATTGGAGAATACTGACATGTTATTATCTTTTATTGAAAGAATTTGTAATTTTGTGTTCTAAAACATCCTGTGGCGGGTCAGTACTGTCATCATAATAAGACTAACAGTGACCTCACTAGACCTATTATTGTTTTCATTCATGTAGAATTATTGTTCTCTTTTCTGCTTAGTTTAGTTTTAGTCAGTTTCCAAAGCAGGACTGATCATTTCAATGGTAACCACTGTCCCTGGAATCCACTGGATTGCTGTGTGGAGTTTGCATGTTCTCATTGTGCCCGTGTGAATGCTCTCCATGTACTCTGGCTTTCTACCACAATCCAAAGACAGGCATGTTAAGTCTCTTTGTGTTAGCCGTGTGATAGACTGGCGACCTGTCAGTGTTGTACCCCACGTTTCCATACGGCAATTTAAATGAGCAGCCGTCCAACATCCCAGATCTGGAAATGAAAGGGTATCTTCAGTGTTGCTGTGCTTGGGCATGACTGTCAACCTTTGCCAGTTATTCTCTCTTTTATGCAATACGCACTCTTAAACAGCACTTTTGCGGAGCATAGTGAAGCTCTAGATTTTACACACTGTGTGGCTTAAATAGGGTATTTTCTGGAAGGGCTGACTTACTTTCCTCTCACATGCCCTGTATTTGTTATTTACATAACGCGTGTTCTCATGAGGTATCACTGAGGAACTGGAGATCCATGCTCTTGCATGGACAGTGGTCACAGTCCATGAATGCCGTGCTTAAATCCAACTGATTGCTCAGGTGCATTTGTTTAAGTGTGCCGGCGTATGGTTCTCCTAACCCTGCCAGTGCACAGCACACAGTGATCAGACAGAATTGAACAGTTTACCTTTTGCACACACCGATAGAGTAAATTGGTGCAGTTAATAAACTCACCCTCTTTGGCATAATGTGCTTTGTTAGCATTCAAATAACCCCTCTGTAATTCACCTTGTAGTGACTGTGTGGAAATGAACTGTTTGGTTTTTGTAAATCACACCCTTCTTTAATCAAACTGTTCTTCTGGGAAGACTAAAGCAATATCAAATTAATTGAAATTCTTTTTAAATACCCAAATGCTCATTGTGTGCCAAACTACCACAGTAATATACCTCAAGTAATATTCTAAACTGCAAACTATCATAGTTATAGTAAAAAAAAATCAGTCCAGATGTCCTCAGCATGAGCAGCCTGATCAGTTATGATACACCATAATTACAGAGTTAATGTGCTACACCATGGGCAGGGCTGCAGCTACAGCTGAGTGACATCTGCTCTGGCTTCACCAGTGTTAATTATAACGGACATCACAGCGTATCAGACCTAGCCACTGTCAAACATAATTAGAGTGGAAGAAGTCAAGAGAAAAGGGGGAGACCGATTAGGATTATAGAGGGAAGGGAGGCAAAATCAGGGCAAAAAATAGAATTAGGGTGTAGGGAAAGGGTGAAAAGGATGGATGAGCTTAATATGAAGCCAGTTTTCAACTTCAGTACAAATCCGGTGTGAAATCCACTAGGCAAACACATCCATGTTCTATTTCATCCAGTAGATGGGCAAAATCAAAGTCAGGAATCAGATGAAGGAGAGTCTTTTTCCCACAGGATGTTTCCTCCAACTTCACTGATCTCATATCTCATCCTGTCTTAGCTTACCAAGTCAGGCAACATAAACCTTTTAAGTGCAGTCCATAACAAAAAAGTTCCCTCTAATGTGAAGCTTTTTTGTTATGGACTGTAAATGATGATGAACTGATCTGAACAACAATGCAACACACTTTATAATACTTTAAAGTAGCTAACGCTGATGGAGAGTTTAACTTAAGGCTTGTGGTATAGTTTACAGCAGCACAGAAGTGTAGACCAGACAGATGGATATGATTTTGTTTAAAGGGTATAAATATAATCAGAGAAGGAAGCATAGACTTAGACTTTATTCCACTACACTCTAAACATGTGTAAAATAAAAGGTCAAACTTTATCACAAAATGCAATAAAATAAAGCACTCTTATATTCACCAAAGTGATTTCTGTCCAAAAGAGAACACAGTTCACTAGAAGCTGGAACAAAAACAAGAATGTAAATTAAACAAGGTTTAAACCAAAGTTCACAATCGAAACTGAGCAAATACAGAGAAGAGTGAAGCAGAAGCACATGACGGGTGAGAAACTCAGGCTGAGAATTCAGACAAACTGACAACTAGAGGGTGAGACAAGACTGTAAATACACAGAAACTAATTGGGAAACAGGACACAAGGGAAACCGATGAGGTTTGGGCTGACACCCAACAAGCCAATAACACACACAGGAAGGGTGAACGAACACTGGACACACAAAGTAAACAACTTAACAAAGAAACAAACAAAAAACACACACAGAAAAAAAAGAAGAAGGAGATCTTAAAAGATACCAGGTCACATGAACCAAGACTTACTGGTCCTGGTTCATTTGTCCTTTGAAGGCTCAAGAATATTTGATTAGAACAGCAAGATTCACTCATAACTGCATGCTTTCATAGTCACTGACCAGGGTTCAAAGTTACCTCCAGGGGAGCAAAACTTTTTTTAAGGGCTGTAGGGAATTAACAGAGAGTCTCTAAACTGCACATGATATATATTGATACATATTGCTAGTACTGGATTTTGTCTTTAGAGCGGCCTTAATTCTTTGTGGCACAGGTTCAACAAAGTGCTGAAAACATTCCTCAGAGATTTTGAGCCATATTGATATGACATCATCACTGCTGCAGATTTGTTGGCTGCACATTCGTGATGTAAATCTCTCCACCACATCCTAATGATGCTCTACTGACTTGAGATCTGGTGACTGTGGAGGCCATTTGGGGACATTGAACTCATTGACATGTTCAAGCAATCAGTTTGAGATGATCCGAGCTTTGTGACATGGCATGTTATCAGGGATCCTCTTCTCCATGCCTTGGTTCTAACAAGTGGTTATTTGAGGCACTGTTGCCTTCTTTTTACCTCAGCTAGTCGGGCCATTCTGCTTTGACCTCAGAGAACTGCTACTAGATATTTTTTTCTTTTTTAAGGCAATCTCTATAAACCATGGGGATGGCTGTGTGGTGCAATCTTTGTAGATGAGCAGTTTCTTGAATTGTCAGACCAGCCAGTCTGCCATCAGCAACCATGCCCATTCTGATGCTCGATGTGAAACTTAACAGCCCAAACATGTCTATATGCCTAAATGCCCTGATTTGCTGCTATGTGATTGGTTGATTATATATTGTGTTAATGAGAAGTTGAACAGAATGCACGGGCTTAATAAAGTCATATAACAAAATAGCATCATATTACATGTCCTAACCTACAAATACGATCAATGAGTAAGATCTTTATTTATTATTTATCAGGATTCTAATCAAGACTGGGCTTTCAAAGAGCCCAACAGCAAAAAAAAGTAAAACACCACGATATCTTTTCAAACCGAAACACTTCATTTTCTCTGTCTCTTTTAAAGTAAATAGATAGGATGGAGAAAAAAATGTGAGAGGACCAGCTGAGCCCAGCTTGACCTCTGCTCAAGAGCTGGCTATCATCAATCAAATTCAGATGATACAGGAGAGGGGCTCTTCCTCTAAGGACTGGCAGGATGCAGCAGCGCTGACTTCAATTTGGTAAAGCAATCTTATTGTTTGTGTCATATCATCGCTCATTGATCTCCATTTCCTTTATGTCACTTTTTCTTTTAATATGGTGTGCATTATTTTTTTCCATCCAGATTGAAGTGATGGGGCTCTAAAATTATGGACTCAGTGTACACTGGCGATTATTTTTATCAGTGCAATAATCACAGCTAGTTTCTTCCATTGGAATAAATTAGGCATGGTAAAGTTTCCCTCCATCATCTACTTAATAATCCTGCTCCTGAGTTGGTTTGACCTTACGGATATGTTGCTGTGACAACAAATCCTACAGATGCTTTTAAGGACTAAGAAATCCAGGATCAAGGCAAATGGTCACCAATTTAATCCAGCTAAAACGTTAATCCACGTATGGCGATCCAGCCCAGGGAAACAAAGGAGACATGGGACAGCAGAAGGAAGGAGAAACAAAAACTTCATTAAATGCAGTATGTCTCCTTGTCCCTATCCCAGCAGAAGAGTTCTACTCCCTAATCACGCATAATCTGATTTATAAATTAGAGAGCAACACCCTTAAATCAGATAAATGAGTCATTACACTCTAATGCTATTAAGTCTGTTTTAAAATCCTCAACTTCAATTCTAACAAATTGGATTTAATAAAAATGAAGCACAACAGTGCTACATCTAGTTTAAACATATTGCTAATAAGCTTTCTCGCTGTTTTAGCAATTTGGAGAGCTATTGAATTCAAAGATAAGCAAAGCTCACCAAAAAACACGATGATAAACTTTGCATATGTCACATCAACCTATTAATCTGGACTAAAAAATGAAAAGACACAAAAGAAAACACTAATTAAACAACAATTAGCTGATGTCGCCATTTTTTTCAGCGGTTTCTTTATGTCATCAGTAGAAAACGACTTCTGTTCCCATCAAGTGAAACAGTGCTCATTACGGGATACTTAATTATTAATGTGAAGTTTCTTAAAATATAGAGCGTCTCAAATGAGCAGTACTCCCCACATTAAAAATGTATGATGCAAAAGAGTGAAAATACAGTGGAGAGCACTAACTAGCAGAGGACCAGGACTATAGGAACTCTAGGCTATTCCATCTAATGACATACAGAACATCCAGCTATGTTTTTTTGGCATCGTGACGACAGATTGGCTCGTGTTGTCAGATGTTCTTGAGAGCCCTTAAAAACTGACATTCTAGATACCAGACAAAGTTTCAAACCATGTCTCATGACCTTGGGGCTTCTGGGTTTGTAAGCACCAGATATTTTTTTGTGAATAGGAGGGAAAAAATCAATTCTCTGAATCCATTGCTCTTCATACTTCACTGCTTACCGGCTGTGTCCCCTTTATTTGCTGTTCTACCTGTTAAACTTTCTCTCACACTCAGCACATGAGGGGTTTACATTAACAAAGTTACCATATGAACTGAAGGTGAAAAATTTTCATCACTACCAATAACTTTCTTATATTTTGTATAAAGGTTCACTACATATTTAATCTTTGCACAGTTATTAAAACAATTGCTAATCTATTTCACTAAATCCACTGTGGGTTTAAGACTTAATCAATTTTTTTCCCCACTTGTGCTCCTTTTCAGATTTTACAATACCACTCACTGACTGTTAATCATTAATCATAGGGCTGCCCAGTAAGTCATATCATAAACTTAACCATGATTCTGGCTTCCCACAGTTAAATTAATATGATCAGGCGATAGTGAAAATGAATTCTTCACCGATAAAACACAAGGTAAATCAAGCACTCCCTACACATGCCAGCTGTTCCTGCACCATGCAGCTTTAAGTTTTCTTGACTATTCTGGGTGACATTGTAACACAGTGACATTACATTTAAAAATATGATAAAATCTGGATTCCCAGAAATGAATCATCATGCTTTCCCTGGAAATAACTCCAATTTACGGCAAGTGTTAACCAAGAAAAGATCTTAGTCAAAGAGTGCTGTGGAGTTGTGTCTGCTCCGGAACACAACACAACTTAACTTATTCAGCCATCTGAAAACATAACCACAAACTGCAGTTTGTTTGTTTGTTTTTGTTTTTTCATATCCATCCTTCCATCTATCCATCTTTTTCCACTTATCCGGGGCCGGGTTGCGGGTGTAGAATCCTAAGCAAGGACACTCAGACCTCCGTCTCCCCAGCCAGCTTCTCCAGCTTATCCATCCAGCTCATAAAAACACAGTGAAATCACCAACGCAGTTCCATTCTGTTCGACCAAAGATGCACATTCTTTGCTAAGGAGCTGCTGATCACATTGATACACAGATTTATTCACACATCCATCATGCAGGTATTACAAGCAGTGAAATACTTTTTATTTGTCTTCTGGGAGATGCATTTAGATAAGCTAAATATACACTTAATTCTCTGCAAAGACATTTTAATTAACTGGAATGTAAGAGCAAAATAAGTGGACTGTTGATTGAATTTTGTTTTACGTTTTGGGCCATGTTTTTTTTCTTAATTATACTTTCTTTTACGAGGTCCACTGAAATAAGGTGAATAAGAAGGACCAATTTTAATTTACTGTAACACAGGAATCTAACGCAATATGAATGTGAGTGAAATAGCATTAACAAAAGATTTTGTCACTAAAATTAACAAATGATTGGGACAAATAATCACGATTGCAATATTAATCAAAATGATCATAATAATCGTTTTGGACATAGTCATGCAGCACGAATTAATCACATGACACTGGCAGTAGATAACCAACCAGCTGAGTGAGTTTTCACCTTATTCAGTACTGCTGGTTGGAGCCACCATAATTTGTGTTGATCTCTGTTTATTAGAATGATTATAATGGTTAATAACAAACTACAGGGCCACACTGAAAGTAGAGGACTCCACTTATTAGGGATCTGTGTGTGAGACTGATAAAAACTGATGGGTTGGTAACATCTGAATCAGGTAGTTACTGAGCATGGTTGTCACATGGTTGACTGTCCACTCCTTTGTGGATAGTCGAGTAATTCAATTATCCACTTTGCGAGGACAGCGGAGCTCATTGAGGGATTCGATGGGTTCTATGTGGTGATGTAAGTGCTGACTGTGTTACCTAAGTTCACGTGTTCGAGTCTGTCGCAAAAGCTGAAACTTTAATGAATGAAAAGTTGGATCTTGCCAAAAATAATTAACTGCTTTAGGCTTCCTATACCAGCTAAAGGCTATAACACTAATGCCATTAATCTATTGTATATATCACAGCTAATGTCACTTTACATCAGGGAAGTTTTCAGTTCACCACAGACTTGATGAGATGCAGCAGCCTCCAGCCAAAACAAATCACATTAACTGCAACGCTGCTCCATTATAAAATCTGAGGGGAAATACTGCGTCTGATATCATCTTAACGATAACAAAAAAGAATACATTTATCCTTCAAAATAATATAATTTTCAAATTTTAAGTGGTTTATTTAATACGTGATTTTTGCATAAAATGGCATACTTAGGGTTGGCACTCACACAATGTGAGGGTGACACAAAATCTATGCTACTGAAAAATACTAATTCATTGCACTGGGTTGCATTATCCTTCCAGTGACATAAACAAAAAGTTTTAAACAAGCAAAACAAGTAGGTTACGTCTGCAGCAGTACAGTTTCATACTTAGGCCTGTACAAGCTAGAGGAAATGCTATTCAGTCATTCAGCAAGCCAGGAAAACTAGGAAGTCATTAAAACTGCACTGACTGGTGTTGTCATTTTCAAGACCTCTACAGTATGATATTCCTGCCATATTCCCAGTGAAACACAGAAGGGATTTTGATAGGTAGAATGACCTTCATGTACTTCATTTCTTTCCAATAAATAATTTAACAATACAACTGAAATAAAATTTTAAAATACTATAGTTGTCTTTTCTCCCACTATATTTCTATGTTCTTTTGGCCTGCATGTGCAGTGTATATCATGAAGTATTGTGTAAAGGCCTTGATCCTCCCTCATTTCTTTACATTTCTCATAATGTCAGAATTTCTCATAATGTTTTACACTGGTCTCGAGTTGTAGTTCTCTGGGCTTTCTGGAAGTCTTCCAGAGTTTTTCTTTGGGCATTGGCTGCTTTTGCGTTCATTTTTATTCCACTGCTTGTACCTGCTTTTTGCTTGCTTTTAAAGCCTAAAACTTGGCATTTCTCAGTATGGAAATTGGGCAAGTGAAGAACACAAATAAGAATTAGAAGCTCTAAAAAAAATATCCACAGCAGAGGATCGGTATCTGAAACTCTAAGATGACCTTTCTGACCTTAAGAAATGGGAAAATATCCACCAAAGACCTGACAGAGGAAGTGACAGATGCATGTAGGCCTACAGTTGATCCATCTACTTGTTTGCTAGAGGATCAGTAATGGTCTCAGTGGAAGAATGGCTGCCAAGAAGCCATCCTTACGGGAAACGGGGAGAAAGGGCTGTGGTATGCCAAAAAAATTGCACTGAAAATCAGTTGCAAAAAGTCTTAGGGAAAGATGAATCCAAAATCACCAGTATGGCCAGGACAGATGTACAACACTGACTGTGTGCAGCAATCTGTAAAGGATGGTGGAAGCTCTCTCATAGTTTGGAGTTGCATTTGAGCCAGTGGTGTTGAGGATTTTGTCAAAATTGATTAAATTAAGAAAACAGAAAAGTACGGTCAGATTTTGATCCACCATGCAATACGATTTGGAAAGTCTCAACGTCATTTTTTCAACATGACAATGATCCCAAACACACTACTTGGACAGAAAATCACAGAGTTGGATACTATCAGTCATAGATTGGCCTCAGCAGAACGTGGATATCAACATTATTGAAGTATCATCTTGAGAGAGAATATAACAAAAGACAGGATGCATTCAAAGAAGAGCTTTGAAAGGTCTGAAGCCTGGAGAACTATTCATGAAGACTGCTTAAAGAAAGCTTCCCTAACAGAGTTCAGGCTGTGCTGAAGAATAAAAGCAGTCATACAAACTATTATAGACTTTATTTCCATGTTTGCATACGTTTCAGTGAATCAATGCACCTATCCCCTATTTTCCTACCAAAATATAAATGAAAGATGTGCAGCTCATTGTACTGCTTATTGTACAGTAACCGATCCACCTACATTTTGGTTTTTGGTTGTTTTTTTTTTGGTTTTTAATTATAATTTGCATAATAGAAAAGCTCTGTCTCCCAGCTTGCTGCCCTAGCCAGTAATGCACAATTGCACTTCCACATTGTCAGCAGAACATTGACAATACGCCCACATCAGGATAGCTTCCATCAACACACTGGTATAGTGCTTGAGAGCCACAAATGCCAGTGGGATATTTTGTTAATACCAGAGTAAACTCAGCATTGGATGAATTTTTATTGTGCCTCAAAATATAGTGACCATAGTTTCCTAAAGAGCCATTTTCAACAACACAAATTCAAATCCTTACTCTTTCTCTGGAACATTTTCAAAACTAGAAATCACTAGAAATGAACAAATGCTAGAGACGCGTGAAAACTACAGTGTTTACGAAGACCAGAAGGAGAGGCTCCGAACACAAGGAGAATACAAATGGGAAGACAAAAAGACAAACAGAGTGGACAAATACACAGAGTACGTGCTACAGACTAATAAGTTAGTGTGGGAATAGAGAATGTGCAGTGAAAACATCACGGCACTTACAGCTCTGTATGAGGAATACAGAACAACAAATAAAGAAAATGGGAAAACACAGAACTCCAGACAGCAGCGGAGAGCGTGTGCGAACTGTAATCACGGTTATTCATAACACGCTGTCTGGGTCGTGATTCTCTCACCATGTGATGAGGCCGGCGGCGACTGCTGACCAGGTGACGCAGCAGGAATTAGGTTTCTTGCTTTCCTCCTCCTCCTCTTTACGGCAGCAGCACAAGCAGCTCAGGTAGATGGCCAGACACAGAAGGTTGAGGCCAAGCCCTGCCGCCGCCACACAGCCCAGGAATATGAGTGACTACAGAGGGTGAGAACAGGAGGAAATAAATCAAACGCCTTGTGTCATTGCAAGTAAACTTATTATTTTATAAGCACCGTGCTGTAACATCCACACAGCAGTAAGAAAAACCAGAGGTCTATACCATTTTACTACAAAGTACTAAAATGCAAAGTAATTTACAGTCTGTATATTAAACTGCACACAAGTGACATTGAGTATAATTACATTTTCACATGTTTTACCACATTTTTTTCCTCTAAAAGTTCTTGTGATTTAAAATGTTTTTCAAGCATCAAATGCAAAATGTTGGCACACTGAATTATATTACTGGATAATTACTAGTGAGGAAGACGTTAACACTTAAGTTGTGAAGTAGTGGAAAAAGTAACTTGAACTGCTTTAAGTGCCCACTGTAATTAAACTATTGCTTTTTAAGTATCAGTAAAATTTAAATAACAGAAGAAATATACTGTATACAGAGCAACCCTTATATCAGTACAGTTTGCTGGATTTAACTGCCTGCTAAATTGTGCTAACTTCCCATACAAATAACCAGTTTCCAGCTTTGCTGTCAGCCCTTATTGTGATTTGTGTGGTAATAACACACATAAACAATAATAAATATGCCTGCATCAGCCATGGTAACAAGGCCAGCTGCATTCTGGGATCCTGAATCCAACTGGAAAGCAGACAAGACACCTCCTCATACATCTCTGGGTACACTCCTCTCCCTCTCAACCCCTCCTTTTAGCCCCCATCCCACCTTCTGCGAAAGATGGAGAGCGGTGACAAAAATAGCAACAAGACTGTCATAACAGGCCCAAATGAAATCTGCATCCATCTGTGAGCAGATGGGTTTATTCGAGCTCGGTCCCCTCCTTTCCACCCCCTTTACTCTTCCTTTTTAGTTTTCCTGAAATCTTTTCAGTGCTGAGCCATCTGTTCTCTCGCCTGTGATGTCATGTGTCCTGCAAGTGAAGTGGTGGGATTAAAATTCAGCGACGGAAGAGTTTGCAGGAATATATCGTTTACACTTTATTTGAAAGTCCTCATAACTGCAAGGTACCTTTGGATAAAAGCATTTATATGTTTGCTCTTTTTGCACAACAAATCTTTTATAACTTTTACTCCCTTCCCACTAAAAACTCTATTTGTTTCTACTGGTCCTGTTGAGGTGCTTACATTTTTTTCATGAATCATCTCTATAAAAACAAAAAGATTAAAAGATGGAACTACCAACAGTGTCCCATTAATGAAGCCTTGAGCAAAGCATTGTCACACTCAACATCTTGGTGTTTTGAAATCTGATGTGAGGCCGAGGATACTGGATGCTCATTGGCTAATAACTTGTAACTCCCAAATCCTTAGCCAGTGCCCATATCCTGGAGAATCCTCCTTTCCAGCTCTAACAGTGACCATAATTCCCAAAACAAACTTCATGTTAGACCTCAAACTAGGAACTCAGCGCAGGAAGTCATGATAATCATGTTTACGGAGATCACCGAAAAAGACAGCAAACAGCTCGTTTTCCATGAACTTCTGTTCAGGTTTTGCTGTCACATCACGTGAATAAGGCCCGAGTTACACAGGCCTAGAAACCAGTTGGCAACCATCTAGAAACCACCGGCTACAAGGGAAAAATACCTATTCCCCAACTGCTCAGAGAGTGGTTGCTGGAGTTTGATGGCAGCAGCTGTGAAATTAATGGCCAAAGATTCAGTTAATGACCCTTCTTGAATGTTTGCTGGCAGTTGCTGCAACTTGCAAGTTGAAATTGGCCACAAATAGGTATACAGTGCTGAATCAATAACCTGCTAACAACTGCTTTGGGCACTAACAGATTGGCCCAGTCACTTATAGTTGCATGTAATGTGTGGATGATGTTACACAAGAAACATCATTAAACAGCTTGCATTGCCGTCATTATTCCACCATTTATACAGCTGTTGAGAATTTAAAAGCACCAGTCTTGACTAAAAGGTGACTTGAACATGGTAAAGATAGTACTGCAGATACCTATTGTGTGTGTGTAGAAAGTCTAAGCATGAATATAGCTTCTAAATTATGCCAACACTGAAGTGACTTAAACCTGCCACCAGATGGCAATAGCTGGGGTTCCAGATTTTTCCCATAGACTACAGACGTCTATGGGAAAATGGCTTTCTATCTGAACCTCTGTAAAAACATACCTACTGAGTTTATGGGCTCGGTCTCTAAATTTGGGCAATGTTGACAAAAAAATGGTTATATCACATTTTAAAATGGTTTTACTGCACACAGCCAATCACAAGTTGTTTTTCTTGTTTTTGTTTTTTTCCTAAAGCATATAGTTGGGGCTGGATTTCCATTTCAGTCACCTTTTTCACTCAACATGTGTTAATAGACCTCTCTGCACTGAATCATACTTGTAATCTGAGCCTGGTTCTGCCGGAGGTTTCTTCCAGTTAAAAGGGAGTTTTTCCTTCCCACTGTCACCAAAATGCTTGCTCATAGGGGGTCATATGATTGTTGGGTTTTTTCTCTGTATGTATTATTGTAGGGTCTATCTTACAATATAAAGTGCCTTGAGGCGACTGTTGTTGTGTTTTGGCGCTGTATAAATAAAATTGAATTGAACTGAAGTTTTTAGCTAATAAGCAAAGTCAGACCAGCCCTTCCTTGTCACATCTGTTTTTTGAAACCAAGATTGTGACAGCAGAAACACTAATCGGGCTTCAAAACCCGTGGGTGACATCATTATAGCTATGTCGATTTTTACACTGTCTGTAGTTGCATGGCATGTAGAATACATGTCAATAAGAGGGAAATATGGGTAACAGTAAAGATGCAAGGAGCAGAGGCAGTGAAGGTGGACAAATTTAAATACCCTGGGTAAATCATTTGAAGCAATGGACAGTGCACAAGAGAGGTAAGAAAAGGGTGCAGGCAGTGGGTCAGGATGAGTGTCAGGGGTGATTGTAACAAGCATAGCAGCAGGAGTGAAAAGGAAGGTTTACAAGATGGTAGAGAGACCTGCGATTATATGTTATTTGAAGACAGGAGGTCGAGCTGGAGGTGGCAGAATTAAATATGTTAATATTTTCAGTGGGAGTGATCCAGAGGGACAGGATTATAAATTAGTATGCCAGAGGGACAGCTCAGGGTGAGCAGTTTGGGAATAGTGGATATACAGGACAAAAAAAATTTGAATATAGATCTGCCAGGCAGGATGGAAAGAGACCACAAAATGGATTCATGGGTGTAGTGAAGGAGGGTTTGGTGTAAATGAGGAGGAGGCAAGAGATAGGTTCAGACTGAAGCAAATGATCTACTGTAGTGAACCCTAAGGGAACCAGATGAAAGAAGGGGAAAATGGTTGCATGGCTTACAGCAAGAAGCTCACAACCCCTCTCATGATTAGTACTGTAAAAAGTGCATTTACTTTCTAGCAGTAAATGTTACCGAGTGTTACCTGCTTACCTGTCAGAAAAATTCTAGCTAGCAGACATGGCTGCCAGCTGTTTGCAAGCTAACATCTGCTAGCCTCCTTGAAAAAAAGTTCTCACTAGCACAAATTATTTATATTTATATAAAAAAAAACTTTTTTTCCTATAATACATCAAGTTTGTGATGGTGTGGGAGCCAGTGACTCTGTTAACGTTGGCTCGAGCAGAAGAGCAGCACTGAGACAAGACACTCGGGAGCTAGCATAAATGTTAAATACTTTGCATTTTCACTGCAAATGAGTGAGTCCTTCACATAAAATCAGTCCACATGGCATTAAAGGGAACCAAGAGAGTAAGGTGAGGCTTCCTATTTTAGGCTATGCCACAATGCTTTCACACTTTGACCAAAAATAAAAGGCAATAGAAGAAAATGCTACATATAAAGAAGTTCTTTAAATGAAAATTTAGCACTTTGCAATTTCGCAGATGGTGTTGTATATGTGTTAATTGCTGTGCTCAGACAGATGGATGCGAGCGCTCACCAAGGTGAGACAAAGAGAGCTGGAGTGAGAGCGACATCTTAAAGCAGGGTGGAGTTTTTGAATGATGAGAGCTGGCATAAACTGGGTGTAATTGAGGTGAACACAGTAAATGAGATGGAGATGTGGGGGCGCAGGTGGAAAATATGAACAGAGGGGGATGGGTGGGAGACAGCTTTGGATTTTTCAACAGAGGAGAGAAAAGGGGGAAACTCCCGCTGAACGAACAAACACTAGGCCACCGGGCCCCTCTTATCGTCATGGTAACATGCAGGTTAGTTGTTGCCCTTGCAGCAGGGAGGGAAGACGAGTGAAAGGGCGAATTATCAGCCTATTTGAATTAAGCAGCATGTGACAGGCTTGGTTAAATTGCCATGCCTCTGTCTTGTGATTCCTATGCAGGCAGGCAATGCAGAAGAAGCAGAGAAAGTGACAGAATGAGAGGAGCACAAGCGATTATGTTTTTGTTGACAACAAAGTCAAAAAATATATAGGACTTAAAACGGAACTCATAAATGTATTGCTTTTAAAGCAGTTATAGCTGAGACAACACTGTCTGTCATTTCCTCTACTGTTCTTTCTTCTCAGTAGTAGGGTGCAAAAATAATAGCTTCTAAATTATGTAGCATCCATTCAGTAGCAGGACGCACAAAGACACACATAACCACACCGCAAACCCCATCCCGGAACCATCATCCCCAAGTACTCCAACCTTCCATTAAGTTTAAAAACACCATTTATCTTTTACTGACCAGAGTGTGCACACATTCACTCTTTGGTAAATTCAAATTGGCAGCTCCGACCACTTAACTGCTACCTAAATTAGGTTTGAGTAGTTCGCCATAAAAGCAGACTCAATATGTTAACACCCTTCTCCTTACTTGCTCACTGTAAACTCAAGAGGCCGTGCTGTCCGCTCTCTTTTGTTTCCTCCCAATTGTCCCTATAGACACGGGGGTGGGGTGAGCACGAGGCCGGAGGCAACGGCACAGGAAAGAAAGGAAGATCTAGCTGAGCGTAAAGGCAGTCCCGGAGAACTGCATAGCATGGGTGAGGGGGTTGGGGTTGGGGGGGGTTGCATAAAAAGAGGATGACAGAATGACGGAGGAATTGTTGTGGTAATGAAAAGAGTGAGGGTGCAGATGAGAAAAAGAACAAAATAGAGACAAAGAGAGGTGGTGCAGGCAAAGGCTGCCTGACAAAGTGTGTGTTTCCATGTGCGTGAATTCATAACAGGGGAGACAGCCGACAGAGATACCTCATCCTCACGGCTACCTCAAACACACTCTGTTACTCACTGCTCGGCCCAGTTTCTCTCCCATTACAATCCCATTGTAGATGGCCTTGCCTTGAGGCAGGAATGTTGCATAATAATGTGATTTTCCCAAAATCCAGTACAAGATATCATTGTTGAATGCCAAAAAAAGAATCTGCCCCAAAGAACGACGACTATACAAACTGCAGGGTAATACACTTAACACACAGTTAATATGGGCAGATTATTTTTAATTGAACTTTTGAACTATTTGTTACTCAGATATTCCGATGTGGCCCCTGTATGAACTTTAAACTGCCTGTAGCATATCCAATGCAAATTAGACGGCAAGTAAAGCCTATTAGATCTGTCTTTGAACATCTATATACTGAATTTGTAAGCAGTAATTCATTTGTTAATCAGACTCTAAAAAAATGAGTTCATCATTATTCTTTTATAAGAACCCACTAAAAAAAACTAGAACATGGCCGAACAGCATATTGAGAACAACTTTAGAAAGAATGGTTTGCAATTTAACCGCACTACAATTACAATCAACAAAATGGCCCATAACAGAGAATAAATAATAAACAAAGGCTTAGACACACGTTCTTGTTCAAATGGAGGACAAAGGGAGAAGTATAATGAAGCAGTAATAACCCGGGGGTAGAAATGACCCAAAGGGCACTGGCTGAGTCATTTATTCTCCCCCGAGCACCATCAAAGGTATGATGAAAGCCAGCACAGATGGGACAGTGAGATAAACGGACAGTGATGCTCTAATGACCTATCGCAAAGCCATGTGAGAAATATAACAAACAGACTTAAAGACAGCTGGCCAAGACAGAATGGTGTTATTGCTTTCTAACGTCAGATAATATGAAATACTGAAAATAACCCTCTGAATGCACTTACGACTCGAAGGATGCATAAATCAATACTGAGTGGATTCTATGCCGCTCCGGAGCATGTTCACGGTGCTTCGGTCTCAATCCAAGAGAGGGACTGTGGGAGGTTTAATGCAGGGATGCGGAAGTCTGCATTTACAGCTTCACAGTCAGCTCAACTTAATTTCACTGGAAGGACTCTGATTTACTAGAGAACATCTTTCCAAATATTCAGTGTCCTTGATGAGCACTCTCTGCCGCTTTGCTGGAGCATAACAAAGACAGACAAGAAACAGAGCACATAGAGGTCGTGCTATGTCAACACAGATGTAAACTCACAACTCCCTAAGTGTTATATGTGCCTTTTACTGAGCTCCCATTAAAAATGAATTTTTAATACACATAATTAATACATAGAAATGGAAAGCACCTCCATCTGTTAAAGTGCATCTGCTAAGCAGCCCTAAGTCATTTAACAGAGGAATTCCACAAACTTAGAGGAGCTCTAAATGCAACGCTAAGCGACGTGAAGTGTCTTCTGCAAGCACTGGAGCTCCACAGCAGGTGGCAGACAGCTGTGCGTAGGTTGGGAAGGCCTCCAGGCGCTGTGCACATCGCTTTGCAATACACTGAATTCGACAGTGGCCTGAATGGGCAGTGACATTACTTCAGCGTGATAGGGGTTAAATAGGTGTCAGGTCAGTTAGTGAAAAAAGAAGACATTTAAAAAGAAAAAGCTTCACTTTGAAATTCAAAGCTTGGTGGGCAACAGTAGCTGCTGTTGAATGTCACCAGAAAAGAGCTTTCTCTTTCACTTATTCTTTTAATGTTTCACTACCTTTCCCTTCTACACCCCAAAACTCCACAAGGGCTGGATCCTTCTCTCCTACAAAACAACACAACAGCAACTTTGTAAAAAGCTTAAATCCCACATCTTTAGATTCATGTCATCAAGTTTTTTTTATTGAACTTAAACTTAACAAACGTACTTTTAGTACTCCTCACAATTAGTAAAATTTACCTTTTATAATGACAGCCCTATGGCAAATTTTTCCCCATCATTTCTTTCTTTACTACATTTACCATTCTGCATGACATAGCACCTCACTTTTTCTATGACTCAAGACCACCATACCAGATTGAACTGAGGCAGCCAAGTGCCTTAAGAAATGCAAGCTGATATGGCAAAGAAGCAAAGTCCCCCACCCAAAGATCAATGAATGGTCCAACTCACTGTCTTCCTCCTTGCTTCTGCCTGTTCCACTCCGATACGTACTTGGATGCCCCGGAGACAAGGGCCCTTTCCAGCTCAGTGCATTCAGCTGAGCCTGCCCATGTTCACAGCCGGGATGCTATTAAGTCCCAGCAAGGTGACCCATGGGATAAGTATGAGAAGCGGGGGGGGGGGGGGGGGGGGGGGGGGGGGGGGGGGGTTCTGTTGTTAAACCATTGTTTCAAATCTATTACACTATGTTAGGGAAGTATTGACACTAGTATGGCTAACACAAACAATTAAAACCAAAGACCCACTGCAGTTCTACATTCAACCAGTTTTCTAATGCCTGCAGTGAGAGGAAGCAACTTTGAAGCAAATACTGGAGAAGCAAGAAAAAATGACAGAGGTTTTTATCCACTCCACGGCTCTTGATAACTTGATTATTAGCTGTCGCTACTTAGGTGGTATTTTGCACCATTGTTATGGTGAAACTAATATCAATGGTAGGTCTACTATATTGCAATAAAGTACCCCACAGAAACGTATTATTATAAAAAAAAAGCTGTATTGATGTATATCTATATTGTGCTGTCTTACTACCATAAACTGATGGTGTCTAAAGTTTTTTCCAATCCGTTTAATTTCACCGTTTCTGTTTTTTCTTTAAAAAGAAACCGTTGTGAATATTTTTCTAGTAAATGCTTCTTTAATAAACACTGCCATCCTGACCGGGACATCTTTGGAGTGAAGCAAAGCGCGTTATGTTTATTTCCTCTCTGAACCCAAAGCCAAACTGTTTCCTCGGGGAAGTCAGGGGTCATGATTTTGATTCCACACCATCACAACAAAGGAAACCCAACCCCCCCACCAGCTTACATGGAAGAGCGACATGAGAGGAATGTGGCTATGTGAATCCACGTCTCCCAATTCATACAGCTTTGGTGTACGGCCAAAGCTGTACGGCTTTTGATGCGACCTGCTGAAGGTTTCCTGTGTTGTATATCACTAACTAAAATTATAACACTAAGGAAATACAAAGAAAACCAAGTTTACAGCAGCACGGTTGGTCATCCGCTGCTGTCATATCCTGTTTAATCGTGGTTAGATCAGCATGAGGGCTTGAATATTACCTTATTAGTGCAGACCTAAGCCATACCATATAGTCAATCAGGTGATGCTAATCACTAGCTTCAAGCAGCATGGAGACAGTTTGGGGTTAATGACCTTCTGGAAACCCAGAGGGGACAGTGTAAGTTCTTTTCTCTTTGTCTATGCATGTCACTAACGAGGAATACATACATAGATGGCTGTGTAGCAAAAAAAGACAACCTACCAGAGAGACTGAGCTGAGGTGAATCACTGCTTTAACAATAAGGTTACACAATCATTCAGGCAAACGGGGAGAGGCTGAGATAAGACAAGGAGCATGGGAATTAAGAACGACAGATTTAAGATTGATTTTTTGAGGAGGCGGCAAAAGGAGTTGGTAAATTTCCAGTGCAATCAGAGTGACTGCGATAGCTGAACAGATAATGGATTTTCAGCTCTTGAAACGCATAATTTTTCATTTTCGATCACACGCACTAAACCCAGTTAACACAACAGTGCCATATAAGCGTTTAGCTGTAAAATCAGCTGCAAATCAGGAAAGTAGCTGCTTGAAACAACATCGTGTGAAGAGGGCTCACGTAAAAATGCAATCAAATCATTTTTTAACTATAAATTAGAAATATTCATAAATCTAGCAGTATAATGAGAATGTAATGGCTGTACTTTAATGGGAAATGCAGCTGCAGCACTTTCAAACTGAAGTATATGACTTGGAGAAAATGATAAAAAATACATATTTTATCCACAAAGACTGCACATAAGTTTCTCGGTCTTTATGATTAGCGGCTCTGACACGCAGCGCATTTATTTAAACTGGGAGGTTTTATGTCAATGAATAAAGATGGTGAGGTGAAGGAAATGCTGATGAATGACAACAGAAATAGCAAAGGTGACAAAAAACACCTGGAAAGTCTGAAAAACCAAGCATCATTTTTCAGACGCGATCTGTAAGAAAAGCCACTGATGCAGAGAAATGGGATGTATTAAAAGTTCTTGTTTGTGACCATAAATGAACGCTGTGTATGTGCCTAGGTCTTTACCCCATATCACTCTGAGCAATATGATAAAAGCCTTCAACAGAAGACTGTCTGAGGTGGGCTTTACGGGACGTGTCAATTTGTCTCAGACAAAAAGAGAAAAAAAGTCTATTTTTCTGTGCAGGAAACAGACAAAAGTTTTTTAACCATCCTTAATTGTGTAAATGTTTAGAACAAGAGCAAAGAAGACAAACATCTACCCTAAAATACAAAAGCTTCCCTGAACTCTTTGTACCATAACAGGCATAACACCACATGAGACTAGTATCTAACTGTCAACAGTAAAGAACATGACAGATTTCCTGCAGGGGCTGCATACATTTTTCAACACATTTCTGTGCTTGACTGAGCGTACACGAGCATAAATCCACATTCTTCACAGTAATTACTGTTACTGAACAGCTGATAAGAGGAAAATATTTAATTTTCACAAAAAAACACGAACATGCTGCCTGTGTCTTCCCAGAGTCTCATGACCAACTCAAAATTGGTTCAAGTAATGCCTGAGTTAATTACTTCGGTAATCAGCCAAACATCTGCTTTTCTTTTGATGTACAGTACTACGCAAACGCCTTGAACCACCCCTCATTTCTTTATATTTTTCTTCCAAGGAGCCAGAATGTCTTGTAATGTTTTAAAGTCGTCTTGAGCAATAGTTCTCCTTGTTTCCTGAAGGTCTTTCAAAGTTTTTCTTTGGACAGTTTTCTTTGGCTGGTTTATCACAGATTCTCAGTCCAGTTCTTGTACCTGACCATCTTCAGAGGAATTATTATTATCATTGTTGTTTGTTTGTGTGCTAAAACTGATCTTAACTCAGATCTATGAATCACTTAAGCATAAAAACACACCAAACTCCGGGGAAGAACCAATGCTGTGTCTAAATATAACAGGCAACTTAGCAACCAACCAATTATAAATGTTTCTACACACTGTTACAAGCAGCCTGCTACAAAAAATTGTTTCAATTTCTTTAGTTGAATCTACAACAAATGTCAAAGATAATAGTTTGACTGGCATGAAAAGTATTTTTGCACCAACAACAGCAACAATGAGCTGAATTAGCTGAAGATGAACAGCACCTGAAAGTCATGAAATGCGAGTACTACAATCCTGATCAGATTTTGATCCACCATGCAATACCATCTGGAAAGTATCTGAATGTTAACAGCTTCATTCTTCACCATGACAAACACACTGCCAGAGCAGTAAAAGCATATCTGGGCAGAAAATCACACATTAGAACTCTATCAGTCATGGATTGGCCTCCTCAGAGCCCAGACTTCAACATCATCGAAGCAGTGTGGGATCATCTTGACAGAGAACAGAACAAGAGGCAGCCAAAAACCCAAGAAGAGCTTTAAATGTCTTTAAAGAATCCTTGAGAACTATTCCTGAAGACTAATTAAAGCTTGTAAGATTGTCAGATTGTGGTGAAGAATAAATGTGATCCTACGAAATATCCACTGTCATAGAATTGTACAAACTCTATTTTTGTCTTATATTCTGTATTTCCACACGTTGGCATATGTTTCAACAAATCACTGCACCTATTCCCCATTCTACTCGCAAAATATAAAGAAATTACGAATGGCTCAAGACTTTTGCGCAGAGCTGTATACTGTACAGTAACTAATCTGCCTACATTTTATTTGTTTGTTGTTTTATTTTAATTTGCATAATAAGAGAGTTCTGTCTCCCAGTTGGCTGCTCTAGCCAGTAATGCACAATTACACTCCCACATTGTCAGCAGAACATTAAAAATACACTTCCACCTTGGCTCAAGATTTTTGCACAGCACAGTAAGTGCCAGTGCAAATGTAGGACTACCTAAACATATATATTAAAAACTTCAAGTAAACAGAAGCACAAATGACTATTGTTCTGAAAGTCTTATTTTAGTATTACACTCTATCATTTTGTTAATGAGAGACTTAATAGCAAATTAGTTTTAGTGACTCTGGCTGCTTAAAAGGGAGGAGAGCACATTGGTGGGATGACTGGAGCATGTGATCCAGTGATCCATGTGATCTGTACCAGTAATTTATTTGGCATAAATATGTTTATGTTTGATTCACAAAGCAGGAAATGGAGAAAAGAAAGGAGAAGTCAGATAGACTAGGACCTTCTGACCTACACATAACGTCTGGCTCAACACACACACACACATACATTCAAAAATACAGGAACAAAAAAAATTAGGCCTCCAACTCTGTCCTACTTTTGGGTAAGCCTTTTCAGTTTTTTGCCCTCTTTATATCCCCCAGGCCTCGGGACAGGAAGAGCAGAGAAATCCATTTTCTACATCAGACACTGGCTGAGAAAGACTGAGCAAATTGCTGAGCAGATCAGCAGTTTGTCTCTCAAGCATGTGCGTGCCCAAAACAAACATAAGTGATGGATGTCAGTTGCTCACGAGGTCAGCATGCTTAAAATGAATGCTAGCTGGACTGACGAGAAGAAAAAAAACAGTTCAACAATCACGCCCACTCCATGCAGTAATTGACCAACTGAGTGCAGGTCTGAAAGTAGGCCCTGGGAGCAAGGTTTAAACACTTTTACCTTTAAAGCAGTCACTCAACGGATCCTCTGCATAGTTTTCAAGCTTACTCAACCCTCAACTCTGCAGCACTAGATGAGATTTTCCAAAATATCTCAGTAAAATAAAAAAGAATAGCTTGATTAAGGTCAGAAGACAGAAATTAGAGGCACTCCAGGCAGATGATTCAGCTTACAGACATTCCTTTACTGACAACAGCAGTAGTAGATTCCTACCACACACACACACACACACACACATGCAGATGCAGATAAAGAACAATGAAATATAGCATCGCCTCACATCCCTTCACATTCCCTGGCCCGAAGCCAGAACGGGACTTCACCAGGATTGCCCACAGTACAACTAACCAATTACAAATCCTCTGACAAAGCATGTGGTCTGCTTTAAGAAGCATGGCTCAGCTGCTCAATGCTACCCCATCTACAACAGAAAATGTCAACTCAGCAACTCGTTAACAAAAGAATCAACTCACCACCACATAACTCAATTAAAGTGTAATTTTTATCCCATTAAACTGTTAAATGCTGTAAAAGTATCAACTGCACTAAATCACCCCAGATATCACAGCGTACTGTAGTTTTATAAAACAGGACACTATAAGTTAATTCACAGCTTTTACTGTGTTAATACTGACCATGTTAATACATTATACTTCACTAGCAACCTTAACACTCTTCCTAAATACTATAAGCATAATTCACAGCTTGGCGACTATTCAGGACACCCAAGATCCATGTTATCAGTGTTATTCTCAGTAACTCATTAATTGATTACATGCACAGCACATGAACACGGCTTCTAATTCAGGCAAAACAGGGGGTGGTGATCTGAATGAAGCTCAACAGTTCATAAAGGAAAAGGAATATAATGCCCTAAGTAGCCTGGCATGTGCCTGAAATTGCGTCATTTGCTGTGGTGCTTTACAGTACATTGTTTTACATGCTGAGACCATTAAAGCCTCGACAATAGAAAGCAGGAGCATGGTTTAGTCAGATAGAGTGTGGTGGGAGAAAGAAGATTCGCACAGAACAAGTAAGGTTGATGGATGCAGTGGTGGGGATTTCCTACCCCAGACTGACTGACTGCCTGTGGCTGACAGTATTCTCAGTGGGAATTGCTTTTCACCTGCTGAGACTCACCACCTTCTCTTCCTGCACCCCGTCGCTCCGGCTGTATTTCCACAATGCAACCGAGGGCGGCACAGGGCAGCATGAGGAAAAAAGGCAATCTGCCTCTCTTTGCCTCATTTGGAGTCTTCCTCAACATGAGTGAAAAAATATACTCTATATCTTGCAAAGACAGAATGCATCAAAACCAAAATGAATGCAATGGTATCAGTGAATATGTGGTCTCTCCTTTTCTATTGTTAAAGTCCTGAAAGGCTCAAGCACAGGGACTCAACACATCATGAAGAGAGTTTTTTTAGGCTTGATTCTTCTCTTGATACTTTTCCAACAGAAAAGGAGGGACCCTAAGTTGCTTCCTATCTGTGCTGATAGGTAACTGTTGACAATGTCAGCGTTATAGTTATAGTACAGAGGGGGTCCCCCTTGGGTCTGAGGGATGGGAATTTCATCATCAGTGGGGTGAAACAAGTGAATGAAGCACCCACCAAAAACATCACAAGGTGGAAAAATAACCTTGCTCTTATTGTCCCCACTTAGAATAAGTAAGACTTTTTTTCCCCTTCTATCTCTGTTTTTGATCACCCCCAACTGAAGAGGTGCTATGACTAAAATCCTCCTTTAAATTCCAGGAAACTTGTGATCATGTGTTAACACAGAAATAAGAAGGAAATATGAATCATAGCCACATTAAATCTGGCGTGACTAGTATTGGCTTATGAAAGAATGCACCCATTTGCGATTCACTAATGGTGACTATGTGATAATGACTCCCACTTGCCTTATTTCACTGCTGAAATTAAACGCTTGAAAATCATTATAAGGCTCTGACTGTCTCAGACACCTGAACTCACTCTGGAGACCAGTGTGCTAGGATGCTGCAGCGATGAACTTAAATGCCATCACTTCTCAGGATGACTACTTGCACTGACAGAGGCAGAACTGTAACCTTGAAAAATTCAACAGTTAAATAATGAAACATTCATGGAACATGACATGTGTTCACAAGCAGGTCATTAGTCATCCAAAAGTTGATCCCAACCCTCTTCAGTGCTGTGTGAAATGGTCCTGTCACCACCTCTGGAGTTGGGTGGGAATCACTTTGACTCCCATGGGTGATCTATGCCAGCATTATCCCACAAGTGTGCTTCCTCTCTCTGTCTCTCCAGCACACACAGATAAAAGATTAGCTCATTTTAAAAGCTGCAACAGTAGATCCAAGCAGTGTTTGGGAGATGTCCTGTGCTGCATTTTCTCTTTCTAAGGTTTTCTGAAGTAATGATGATGATGCTTTGTTAGTGTGTTTGCTGAAGAGCAATTGCTGCTTTCAGAACGATGACTGCAATTACAATACATAAACAGCATTTTGAGTTGGTTCTCATGTCAATGGCAAAGTAAAGATGCTTCAGTGTGATTTCACTGGAGCTGACTAGGTTACGTACAGGGACATTATGGCCCACTTTTGTCATCAATAATACAATGCAGTGTGACTCTTGAGGGTAGCAGAGGGGATAGTGATAGCAAACAGACCACAACTGATTCTAGTGAAACAACAGCAATATCAGACAAATTGATCATACTGTGGGTTGGTTTTGGGACAATGTGTTAAAATAGTATTATAAACTCTTTATTAAGTGTCATTCCAGAAACCTAGAGACATATTATGCCCCAGTTTTTAAGCGTCTATAACTAGGCTTCTGGTAAAGAGCCATATGTCCCATATCCCTCTCCACTGACCTGCTGGTAGTTCTCATCTTCAGGCTGGAAGGTCTTATCAATGGGCTGAAACCTCAGATTGATATGAGGAAAATTGTGTAGCCAGTAAGTCCACCACGGCGCAATGTAATCCACACGATCCGAAGACATCACTGCCCGGAGAAAAAGTTAGGCTTCAGCCTAAATTAGCCTCTCAGTAGTAAAGCAGGCAGTTTCTTCCGCTGCCGGATATTTTAATCAAGTCGCACATTAAACAAAGGCAACGATAAAAGCATGCTCGGTTGTGGAAACACACTCGACCACACATGAGAGGTGGGGAAAGTCCTGCAAAGGTAAAAGTGTGATTGCAAAGTGAGATCCGGTTAGGATTTTTCCAGAGAAAGACCAATAATCACTCTGCGTCCATGTTTCCGTTCCTGTGGACCCACAGATACTATCCGACCGACAGCTGCTCCACACAAACAGCAGACAACACAGTCAGCAGCGTGAACGCGCACTTATAGTAGGCGCAGGACACCAGGGGGTGAGGGGGCGCGCACATTCGCTTTCGTAAATGGTTTCGGAACATTAGTCTGGTAGCACATAAGTACAACTAATTAATTAAATACACAATGTCAGTGTATTGTAACATCAGCTACATCGATTTTTCTTTTTTTTAATTAACGGCCCCTTTATTCTCTGGTAAATAAGCAACAGCGGTGCCACCTAGTGTTCAATTAAGCCAATTACACAACATGCAGCCCGTGAGAGCAGCTGGTGGGTTATTTTTAAAGTGGCTTATATTAACATTTTGTATATTTGTATTTTCTGGTGTACTTCAGCTACAGATGCAGCAAATTTAGATGCTAAAATAATATTTGCTGTATTCATGAGCAGATTACTTATATTTACTTATAAAACTTTGCTGTAATTAAACTAAGTGAAACTGAACCAGATTCAGCCCAGCTGTCAAATAGCTGACTGTGCTGGTTATATGACTTTATCACTTTAAATGTTTCCAAAATTAATTTTATAGCCCTTAAAATTTAGAAGTTTACATTTTCTGGGAAAACACTTATTAGTCCCCACCCCCTCAAATTTCACCTCTCATTGATTTAATTTTCTTTTAGCCTTAAACAAAAATAAAAGAAATAAAAAAAAAGTGTGGCTATATGTTGATGCAGACATTGTAACCAAGCAGTCAGTGAAAACCTCTACAAAGATGAAGCTGAAGAAAACAATCAACATCTACAAAGGATGCATTTTATTATTTCCCCCCAAATTGTGCTATAAAGTCATTGCTCCTCATTTCAGATCAAATGCTCCAATGTCCATGTCACACTTGTGGATTATGGTATAACAACACAACAAAACACAGAAGTCAAAGTGATTTTTTCCCCCCAGTTTTTTATTACAATTATCTGTACATCACGGATTTACTTCAGCTCCTTCACAGCCAGACCTGTAGAGAACGAAAGACAAAAGATTAGAAATATTCAGATACACACTTGTTAAACAATCTTTAAAAACACAAAGTGGGAAAATACATTTGAGGCATCACACAAAGTAGTAAGGAGTATTTATATTTTCATCAAAATTCCTCCACTTACACCAGGTGTCACACGTGACCTTTACAGGGTAAGTTATTAACAATTATCATACCGGCAGTATTAAGAAGACTGCAGACTGCCACCAACACGAGTGAGAGCAAACTGCAAAGAACCAGTTAATGTGGATCTGCTCTTTGAAGAGCATGAAAGTTTCTGTGGCGATTAGAATGTAATTCAGGTTTGTTTTTTTTGTTTTTTTAAGAGCTTGCGTTTCAATACCAGTTTGTCCTAACAGCTAAAGCATGACGTGTTACAGAAAAGCAGAGCAGAGGATAAAATGCTAGCTTAATCAAAGTATTACAGTTTTTAAAGAAATAATTCTTCAAAAAAACTAACCTAAACCCTGATATGCAGCAGAAAATAGATATTATTAATTTTAAAATGAATTCATTTGTCTAAAAATGGCTCCTCTGCCATTATTAGGCAAACGTCTTAGCTACAGGTTTTATGGTGCAATTCCACCATACACAGACTATTAGGCACTAACTGCAATGTCTAGACAGGCTGCAATCAAATATGAAAACATCTGAAAACCAACCAGACAGAGCAAAGGAACACAACATAAGTTGGGAAAGCTCTGCTGTAGCAATCAATTTCTTTCGTTCTCTTTGTTATCAGACTATTTCTTTGCAGTATTGCACCCTGCTCACAATTTGGGGCACTTAAGTATCAGAACCTTCTGTTCTACACATTGTAAACAGAGAATCTGCAGCTGTGCTTTACACACTGAAAAGTTCAGGTCATTTTCCACGATAACCAGATATCATTAATACATGTGCACACAGATATTTTAAATGCTAAAGATTCCAGACATTTGTTAATGCAATTAACTACATTTTATACGGTTGCTTCCAAATATGATGAAGCAGACAATTACTGTGGGCCAATAAAAGCACTAAAGTCCCAGAATATCAAAAAGCTTAACTGTATTTTTATGAATGTTCTTAAAAAATGGTTTATTCTTTAACACTGCATACTTTTAAAAGGGCACACTGTGACTGCAGCCAAAAGAAACAAACCATTAACAATAACTGAACCATAATGTCTCAATAAGTAAGTTAACTTAAAGGGATCCAGCAGCATTAAAAATCTTCAACCCAAAGGTTGTCCAAAACTGTACAGAGTAGTATATGTGCACATATCTTTAAATCAGTGCAATAAAAGATTTAGTCTGTTTGAGTCATTTTAATTCAAAGCCCTTAAATCTACTTGATAAAAATCAAGAGTACATTTGCCAGACAGCTGTGTTCACTTTACATGCCACCTCTCTTATTACTCACCTGGGGGTAGGGACTGTTTGAGCTTCTCAGCCTTCTCCTTGTCTGTGATGACCAGGGTGTACAGGTACCTGCTGCAGCGCACCTTGAACTTAACATTGTCCTTGTTCTTCTTGATCTTTACGGCTAAAGGAGGACAGACAAAGCTGTGTTAGCGACAACTCTCTTCAAAAGTCAACTCAAACAGATAATTATTTCTCAAGTCAAACTAACAATAATAGGTGAGAGGAGCTTTAGTTTAATGCTTTCTTCTACTGGATATGCTAAAAAAAACAGTGTTCAGAACAAGTTTTTTCATGCCTCAAAAACTGGCTTGTGGGAGATGACTACATATACAACTATGAATGGTCTGTATTTAAATAACTTAAGACAACACTGAATAACTGCAACAAGCCTGCCAATTACTAAACATTTTAAATAAATTTCACCACAATTAAATATTTATCACAGGCCTGGTGATTTTGCTTTGGGGGAAGACCAAAATCTAATTGATGAGCACTTTAATTTAGAGGTAAATATAGGAACGAGAACCCCCCCAAAAAGCAACATTATGTTTCTAGAGGTTTAAACTTGTTTTTCAACACCTTCAGCAGACTTACAAAAGTGCATTTCAATTTACAATGTTCGCACAGAGCCGTCTGTGGCAAGCTGTCACCCACACATTCTGTGCCAAGAAGCTTAACATTTCTAGTTTTTAAACATTAAAATATTACGTCTGTGTGCATCTTACACTTGGCATCCTTCCTCCTGGCTGTCAGCAGGAAATCTTTGATTTCTTCTATCTTGCGAGGCTATAAATAAACAGAGCAGAAATGATCAGTCAGAGCATCAAACTTCACATGCTGATAATGAATCGCTAGCGAGTGTTAGTGGACCGGTGGAACTGAGGTTCCCGTTATAGAGTCGAAACCTAGCACTTGGTCCATCATTATTCTCGCAAGAGTGTGAATGCATCTCGGGCACATCAGCCTGAGATGTTTGGACTTCTTGCTGTGAGCTAAAAACTCTTTTGGTAGGTAGGGTAGGATATTGCTAATTGTCAGGCACCCTGTGGCTAAGTCAGAGCTGTAGTACTGTAGAAAAGGCGCAGCCATGATTTCAGTGCATTTAGCTACTTTCAAGCCATTCAGTTCTAATTAAAATAACAAATAAAAAAACCAATTTCCTATAGGTATTGACTCATGTGTCATTCCTCAACAAACTGCAGCCGGGTGGCCCAGCTTAGCCCCTGAGCGGCATTTTGCTAATGCTAATAGCTAGTGCTAGCTACTTTTACAACAACTACCGACCATTAACTGAACAGCAAACGGATTTTAAGTAACAACATACACGTATACATGACATATAACCTTATTAAGCACAAATAATAAGCAACTAATAGATTAAAATTAGATTCAATCCTTACCATGCTGCCGTGTCAGCGGACTGGACGCTGCGGAAGAGAGAGATCGAGTTAGCTATACAGACGATAATCAATGTACTAAAAATAAAATTTCTATCTAATCTTCTACCAACGGAATGAAATAATTATAATTTAGCAAAAGTTGAGTTATAATTGTTGCTGACAAAGAGGATGGATGATGATTAAAATTGTCATTATATTTGTGGTGCAACATGAACTTACTCAGTCGGCCAGAGAGGGGATGAAAAAGGGGCGGGACTTCCGGTTGATAACGCCTTTATATGACACTACGGCAACTACCAAGGGCCAAGACGAAAAGCGAATCGAATATTGATACAGGAGCCCAGTTTTGCCGAATTTTAAAAGCGTTTGTGTGCCGCATGAACCCCAAAGATCTTGTTTTATAGACTTATTACCATATATTGAATATTACACTTAATATAACCCAGCCAAGCATATACTGGTGAATGATATAAAAATGTATCTATGTCTTTATTTCCCAAAACAAGACAAGTGCCATTTTCTTTTTCCAGCAGGACTTTGCATCTGCCCACAATAACAAAGCTGCTACTAAAGAGTTTTCTGGCCATGATATTACTTGGCTTGATTGGCCAGGTAACTCACCTCAATTAAAACTCATAGAGGCTCTATAGGTTATTGTCAAGAAAGCTGAAGGTGGCAAAGTAATTGTTGGTTTTATTAGCCAAGAAAGTGAATTGAATTTACCAAAATGAAAAAAAAAATGGCAAAAACCCATCATACCTCAAACAGGTTTCCCATGCAAGAGTATAAATAAGCTTATAAAACTGCATGTACATAGATTTTAATATCTATCCTCTAATAATTCACTGTTGTACTGTGCACAGTTCATTTAAGCCTGGTGAATGTCAGTGATTTGTTGCCTATCACACAGAACCACAATATGAATTTATTAATTTGCTGCTCAACTGCACACAGATTATACACATTAGCCCTTTTCATGAATACAACATGCATCACACAGGACATAATGTGCTGAGAATTCCTCACAGGCCGGTAAAGCGCATTATGTATGAAGGTTATTCCTCACCCTCTGTGTGACCCTTTTGTTATCCAGCAGATCACACACTGTGTTTCACTGCGCACTTTCAGCCAAGTATGAATAAGCTTTGATGGATGCACTATAGCGTGCCCACGTGGTCTCTGAATAGAAACACTGGCCAGGACCAGTGTGTGGAAGAAATTATGTTTGCGCTGCCAGAAGAAAGCCATATCTCCTCCAAGATGCTGACATGATCACACTAGGTCTCTGCAGTCCTGACACTGACCTGGAACATGCATTGTGTTTATCACTTCAGGAGCAGAATGTTGTAATGCTCATGCATTCATTTACTTCTAATTATGTAAAGTAAAACTGAAATTAGGATTTTGAAATTCAGTTCTAAAATAAAAACACAGAATAGATGTTTATTTAAGTTTAATCTCCCTAGAAGTTGCCAGGGATTTTTTCTGTACCTAAAAATGTATTTTCCACCTGTAATAGTGGTCAACCCTTTATTCAATACCTTTGAGATTAGAGAAAAATTGTGAACACAGTGATCCAGTCAAGTGTCAAGAAAAATATTTCTTGTGTATCAGTTAAAAAAAAAAACTTTCATTTTCTACTGAGCACCTCAAAGCCCCTCAGTCACACCAAAGAAAGCTGCAATCCACTACCCTGCATAAATGTTAAATGTTCAATAACTTCTCAACGCTGCTAGGAAAATAACTTACAAACTTTCATGGGAAAATAAATCGAATCAAACTCAGTATTTCTTTTTCTTTTTTTGTCCAAAATGACATACAAATAGAAACTTCAATGGTCTGAAATTACCCTGTTTACTATATGGACAAATATCAAGCAGAAAAGGACAGAATTTCCCGGCCACATACCGTATCACTGAGCTGATTCAAAAGTCAGCCATCACTTCATAACTTCCATTCAGAGTCCTTACTGTATGGACAGATTAAATGTTTTCATAAGTGACTCTTCCATAAACTGGATTTTACCAAGCAAAAGAAATAATTGTATAACTCAAAATGCAAGGGTGAAAGTAAACTTCATGTTTTAATACGTTTTTTTCTCTCTCTATTTTTTTTTTTCAATAAAGATGCATTCACACAGCAAGTCGCTTCAGAGCCCCAGATTTGTCTAACAGTTCAAGGTCAGGCAGACTGTGGGTGAGGAAATATTGCAGTCTATAACGGGAGATGATAAGGAACCAAATAAGACTGTATTTAATCCAATTAGAGATTTCCTTTCACTACTGAAATAGTTCGCTCACTTCAAATTGAGTTGTGAACTGTGAATGTTCTGCCTCTGTCTATCTGTTCATCTGTTCTAATACGTCTTTCTAGCCCTTTCTCTCATTCTCATCTTAAACCGTAGATACAGAGAAGCCGTTAACCCGGAGGTCATTTTTAAAGCAAGTAGGCAACAGGCATTATATCCTCTTGTATGGCTGAGTTTTCAAACGCAGTTCAGGGCCAAGCATTGCGAGAGAACTGAATGTTTTTTGAGAAGGGTGGGAAAAATTACATGTATGTAAGCTGTCATCCCTGTTGGACAACATCTCCCACCCCATGCATGAGACTGTGACAACACTGAGCAGCTCCTTCAGTGGGAGACTGCGGCACCCACGGTGTGGGACGGAGAGATTTCGCAGGTCTTTCCTCCCCACTGCTGTCAGACTCCACAACAAAGACTTTAACTGATCAAACACACACATCCACAAATGTGCAATAACACTAATGTGCAATAATCTTTTCTGGCATCGTTGTATTTTTACTCAGTTGTATATAGCATTTGTATTCTCTTTTTATCTTATTGTATATTTTATTCTATTTTATTCTACTGTATATAGTATTTTATTTTATTCTATTCTGTACAGTTGTGTACTGTATTTATTCTTATTTTATTTTATTCTAATTTTTGCTTCATAACTTTTGCACTGTCCACTTCCTGCTGTGACAAAACAAATTTCCCACGTGTGGGACTAATAAAGGTTATCTTATCTTATCTTATCTTATAATACAATTTGCTTCCTGAAAAACTGCTGTGTTGGGCTTTTGTGTTATACGCTCTGGCAGGTATTTCTTTGGTTTCAGACTTACAGTAAATTTAAAAAAAAAAAAAAAGAGGGAGAGAGAGCAAAAAAGTAAAAGATTTGCTTGAGACATCTCTGAAACCGCACACATTACAACCAACCTGCTGACTTATGAGTTCAGTTATCTCTTGCAGTCAAGACAGATAAACCCAATGGGTGTCAGAATAATAAGCCTTTAAGTATATAAATGGTTCACAGTGAAGAAATTCCCATCTATTATCCTTACAACCTGACAAAAATAATTCTATGTATTTCTACAGCAGTAGAGCACAGTTAATGAGCCAATCCTGCGATGGTGAGGTGTGAAACACATTTCTGCTCAGTGGGTGTCAATTTACTTTACCTTCTTATGTTCAAGGCAATGTTTGGCTTTGTAATTTATTATGTATGTGCTTTGTTTCAGAGGAAATGGTAGTGGCGACATACTCCAGCAGTACATATTCCCCATAGTTGTCTTACCTGGAAGTGAGTTTATTAATGCACTGAACTGTATTCAAGTTTAAAATGCAATGATCTTTTTGAATTATTTAAACCCAGAGCTGTGCACAAGCCAAGGATATTTGGTCAGTGACGCTTGGAGTGACACCTCAGTCTGTTTCCATTGCTCTGACTTGGCGTTAATTCATAAAGACAGGAAACACCTCACCGGCCATTTTTAATTAACCTACTATCTACCTGTCTGCCCGTGTTCACAGGCCATATCCACCCAGATTCTCAATCAGCGCTTGCACTATTGGAGATGTTTCACTCAGGGTTTTAAATTTTCACGAGTCTCTTGTCAGTCAAGTCGGAGATGGAGTGCAGTTTGTTTCAGCAAGTGTTTTTAGTGAGGGGGCTCAGTGACTCTGCAGCAGATACTGGTTGGAGAACTACACGGACACTACACAGTACAAGCTTTGTCCCACATCTGTGTTGTTTTGTGTACTTGTTTGCAGTCCCAAACCATTTTTCCACAGCGGAAAAGGAACTAAAAACAGTTTATCTCAGCAAGGATTTCTACTCCTTGCTGCTGACAAGATAATACACCATTTTTTTTTCAACTGACAGCCAGTCACTCTGCTCCTTGGGAAGCTGAGGAGATGTAAGAGTACAAGACTCATTCTGTAGCTTCAGTAAAATGATGTTCGTGCCATTCACAGGAAAGATCATAAAAAGGTGTCCTTGTTGAGGAACTGGTGTATAGAAAATATGAAAGGTGATACACAGATGGACAAAGTGTAGTTTGTCTTGTTATACATTGTACCGTTAGTGCTTTAGTTTAAATAGCATTACACTTTAGTGGACAAGACTCAGAAAAAACACAAAAAACTTAGTGATCAGGAAACATTTCATGCTTTTCGTGTGCTGCATAAAAATGTGTTTGCAGATAAACAAATTCTTAATTAGACCTGATATGAACCTGATTATTATAACTCTTCATCTTTATTTATTTCATGTTTAATTTTTCAACTGAAATTACTGTAATTTAAACCTTTTTTTTAAAGATACATTTTTACCCCTTTGCTGCTTTATCTGTTATTATACGGACACATTTGTTTCATCTTTGTTAAATATTATTTCAATTTCTTTCTTCTCTCTTGACTTGCTCATGAACAATGAAAATCAATAGACTTATCTGGGATTTGTATGCTCTAAAAAGCACCGACAGCATCAATTACGCATTATTTCTCAGCTGCCATCTCTGACCCCACAGATGTAACGCGCACGTCATGCATCATCATTTCAAAATAATAATAAGTTCTTTATAAAAGAGAATAAAGTTGATGAAATAAAGTTTGAGGCGCCTAAACTGAATATTAACGCCGTACGTTTATAATATTTCTTTATATTGTGACTGCATTTTATCAAAGCATGTGTGCCAGTGTGTATGTCCTAATTTGTATTTATTTATTTTTCATCACAACCTCTGTTGTTATTTCTTTTTTTTTTCTTTTTTTTATCCCTGTTGAATGTCGGCTTGAGTAAGGGGTGGATGTAATAGTGTAAGGTTACGTAGGGAGGATCAGCTCATCCACAGAGATTACAACAAATGACCATGCCTGGTTTAGCTAAAGCTCTTTTGCACCGGTATGATCTTTATTCCATTTGCTTGCACAGCAACAAACATGATCCCCTGTGCCAAGCCGCTTGTAGAAACTCAGCTTGACTCGAAATGCTTTTTTTCCCCCCATTCCCCAGTTGCAGTTCTGGGTTTCTTACAATAGGGGGCAGCCAGTAGTTGATAATGTCAAGTTGATCAGCATCTCATCCTCAACATTGGGAGACGCTGTGTATTAAGGTATTGCCTCCAATGGTCTTCAGTTCTCTGTATAAGGGAGAGATTGCAAAGGTTAATGTTACTTTCTTTTCATTTTCTCCTTTTATTAAGCATGAATACAAATTCATTTAATTATATAAGACGTCAAATGAATCAAAGTTACTTTTAGACATCCTCACAATCTTCTGCAACATAAGACAATCGTCAAGCACAGCTGAGGGCACTGCTTATTAACACATCAGGCTTTAATTGTGCCCCATGATACGATATCCTTATACTTTCCCCCAAATCTTTGGCAATGTGAATTTCTATTTGCCTTTTTCATAACTTGTGCTCGCACAAATTACTATCTCACCTTAGAAAGATGGATTCAGAGATTCTGCTTGGGGCAACTGTTAATTTATTTACAGCAGTGTGAATTTCGGAATTCATTCTGCACTGAAAACCCATTTGAAGTCTTTTTTTTCTCCTTTTTGGACACACCTTGGTATTAAAATAGTTCCCCGAAACTATAATCCCCTTTTTGTGTAAAGGCAGTTATTGGAATAAAAATGTGTACCCTCAGGCTGACGGATAATCATACTTTGTAACTATGCACTGGTTTATTAAAAAGGCAAAGTGGGGTTACAGGAAAAAGAAATGATCTTAGCTCAGAGATCCTTTTTAACTGTAACAGACACGTAAAGCGTAGATGATGGAATTTCAGGAGCTTCACCGCAGACATTGTAGGTAATGAAACACATCATTTCTGCCCGCAGGCCTGTAAGCGCGACAGCAGAAGGAGCTCTACCTGAGAGCTAATGAGTAATGCAGCAGTGGATTCTGTTATTAATCACATTTTGATCTACTGTATGGATGAGAGGCAACGAAAGATTACCTGAAATAGTTTACTGAACCATTATTATTGAATTTACTTTGATCATCAAGTCAGCAGAAGGTTTTAAATGTACATTTCTCATGAATGCACTGGGAAATAGTGTAGAAGTGGCAGCGTGCCTGTGGACTTTTATTTTTTAATTTGATTTAAGACACAGACAAAGTTGTTACTCAATGTAGGAAACCAACTACAGTGATAATATGCAATAAAATACAAAGGCTGAGAACTTAATGTGATATTAAACTTGGTGTTTCTGTCATTGAAGTTATGTTTAAATACTTCTGACATTATAAATGCAAGAACAGACTACTTTAAAATCCTCTCTACCACCCTAGCTTTTCTAATCTCCCTGATTATTGATCGATATTGATCCCTTTTCCGGTAGCCTTATCACAGGCAAACTCAAAGTACGTCTGCAGATGAAGTAAGATTATTAGAGAGTCTGAAGGTTTACCTTGACAGAATCGCAATGTGGATGTGCTTAGACTTGTCAGAGTAGCCAGAAACTGTTGAGAAAGTTTACCGCAAAGTTCTCATTTATCATGTTGAAAGACCAATGTGTCAGTGCTAAATGGCAGTCCAAGAAATCAGTGTGGCTTTTTGTCATGACTCCCTGCCATTCGGGTCTGCTCAATCAGAAAACCAGGACACAGGAAAGAATAGTGAGGAAGAGGAAGAAGAAAAACTCGCTGTGCAGGTCACAGAATTGGCCTGCAGGTAAGCGTATTTAGCAGATTAAAACGATGTCCAACTCAATCATAAGAATAACCTTGACATTGAAGGTTGCAGTGGATATTTTGCAGGGAGAAAAACAACAAGAAATATTTGTTAGAAAAGACATATACTCTATACAGATAGAGATACTTCACCTATGCAACACGGTCCATGAAGTCATCAATCCCACTCGATACCCTAGGGCCTCTCTTCCACTTCTTCCGTTGTGCAAGGCCTCAGGGCAAACAAACAGGACCACCATCCATGTGAATTATGCTGAGAGAAATCGTGACTGTGAATGATGTTAGGCTGAGCATTTACAGAAGACCTGAGAGCAGAAAAAACTGATTTCCTTGGAAGCAAGGAGTAAAAGTGGAGTGAAAGCAAGGTCATAAAGGAAGAGAAAGAGTATAGACTGTGCTTAAGTGGCGATTTATAACCTTAAAGCCATCATCAGGGGTTTTTCTTAGGAGGACTTTTGACATCTAAATATTCTGCTGACATATGTTTTTGAAAGTAGAAAAATGTGTGTGTGTGTGTGTGTCTTGCTTTAAGCTCATCTGTCTTTTGATACCATACCTCATGCAGTCTCTAGAATTCTGAAACTGCACACATAGCGGTCCTCACTTTAGTGCAAACATCCATGCATAGATAACATGCGAACTATTTCGGAGCACTATTCTGATTGGCAATTATTCTGGACTCAGTGATTTAGACAAAACAAAGAAATACTTGGTGATTAAACAAACTTGGCAAACAGAATACCGGATAAACGTCACAAGTCTGAGATAACTAGAAAACTTAAATAAACATGCAAAAAAAAAAAAGAAGAAGAAGAAAAACAGAAACATGGATTAGAAACTTGACTCAATGGAGTAAAAAGATGACTTGGCAAACAACAAAAGGAAGCAGTATATACACTCACTATTCATTTGGTACACCTTTCTGGCAGGTTATCCTGCAGGACGCAACCATCAGAAGATGGGTACACTGTGGTCATAAAAGGAAGGAGGTGGTTTGCAACATTGTGTGTGTCTAAATGATGCTCAGTTTGTGTTAAAGTGTGCCCACAATCTTACATACGAGCATCCGTGTTTTCAAGTTCTTATGATTCTGACCCTATTATTTAAATATCTGTGATGGTAAAATTTTAAGATTCTGTTACTTCTCTGTGTCAAACTGACCTTACTGAACAAACGCTCCATGTTTTGATACTCTGTCTCTGTATAATCCTTCATATTAGATCTATCCAAATGTACAAGTTATCTTTTATTACACAGTGTTCTAAGATAGATAGCTTATCTTTATAAATATTTTATCTCTCAATCCCTCTTTGTCAAAAAAACATGTAGAGTGCTGTCATGCTGTCTGTACTTTTGTTTGACCCCTTTGCAAAAGTAAATAAAACCCAGAAAGACAACCTGGTTACCTCAACCTCAATTTATTTCATTTTTACACAACATATTGCAGCAGAAATTGAGACTCCTCAGACCAGCCAATGTTTTTCCAATCGTCTACTGCCCAAAGTTGCAACAAACTGTAGCCTCAGTTTTCTTTTCTTAGCTGACAGGAGTGGCTCCCACTGCGGTCTTCTTCTCCCATAGCCCATCTGCTTCAAAGTTTGACATGTTGTGTATTTAGAGATGCTCTTCTGCATACATTGGTTTTAAAAAGTGGTTATTTGAGGTACTGTTGCCCTACTAGGTCGAGGTTTGGCCATTCTTCTCTGACCACTGGCATCAAGAAGGCATTTTTGCCCACAGAGCTGCTGCTCACCAGATATTTTTTGTCTTTTTTTGACCATCCTCTGTAAACCCTAGAAACGGTTATGTGGGAAAATCCCAGCAGATCAGCAGTTTCTAAAATACTCAGACCAGCCCATCTGGCACCAACAACGATGCTACGTTCAAAGTCACTTAATCAATTTTTTTCTCCCATTCTGATTCTGCTCAGTTTGAACTTTAGCAAGTTGTCTTGACTATACTACACTGATTTGCTGTCACATGGTTGGTTAATTATTTGAATTAACAAGCAAATTAGCATAAATGTCAAGTGAATTTAAACATTGTTAGAAGACTAAATACACTGAATGCAATAAGTTTAAAGAATTAAACCAAGAGGAATTTTTAAAAAAGAGAAGAAAGAAAAAGAAAAAACAGGTTGAGCAATTTCAAAGCTAAACAGGAAATGACAGAAACCCAGAACCACGACAAAAAATAAAGCAAATAGGAGCTTGGACTTTTCTCATCCAGGGGACAGTTTGGCAAAAATGTCTTTTATATTTTAGAAAGAAAATACAGAAAATAGAATGAATGAATACTTTTACACATAAAGAATTAATAAAAATACCAGAAGAATAACAAAAGGACTAAAGCTGCCTTTCATCTCTCCACATTCTTTTGGAGATTATGAATTTTCTAGCATTGTTCGATCTTTTTAAAGTTCAAGTTTCAAAGTTCAAGACTGTTTTTTTAACCTTTGGTTAACTTTCTGTACTTTTGATCATTAAAGCCAAAAAGTACAGAATTTTAGTTAAATAGGCATACATTTTCATATGCTGAAGACCTTTTGACTATTGAAAAACTAGAATATTTACAGGACCATTAAAGAAAGACGCTGCTTTTTGTCTATGTGGTAGATGTGGAAGAAGAGAGAAAGTTTTAGGGAAGTAAACTCTTACTTCATTTTGATCACAGCGGTGTCAAATTATCTGTTTATTTCAGCTATGAAAGTGGCCATAGTTTGTCACCCTATTAGCGCAGCACAGTAAAAATATTTTAGTGCGTCTCTTCTTCATGGTAACATTTTTGTCTGGGAGTCTTCTACATCATGAATGAATAGTTCTCTCTGACTGTCCTTTGGACCGTGTCTGAGAGACCTCCCCACCTGCCATTTGGGGGCTGTACAGCCATCAATTTCCACTTGCTCCCCTCCAGCCAACACAGACACACACACACACACACACACACACACACACACACACACACACACACACACACACACACACACACACACACACACACACACACACATATATGCATACACACACCTGCCAGCCTGAGGTGCCTGTGCCAGGATGTCTGTCGTCCCTCATGCCCTCAGTCACATTGCCCTTGCCTGCACCACTCAGCACCCACAGTGTCAGTCTTGGCTGACAGCAGGTCTGTATCAGCCAGCTAACATTTCCTGGCCTCTGTTTGCTCAGCATGGGCCAAGCTGTCGGTTGTAGGCTGCACTGATACTCACCTCTTAGCATCAGGGCAGCTTACAAATGCAGTCATTAAGATTACAAATTTCACTGGGTTGCGAGTATGCATTTGAGCCAGAAATCCTGCTTGGTTACACAAACACAAAAGCTAAGGATAAGTCAAGGATAAGGTTATGTGAGTGGGTTCAGTAGTTTTTGACGCTAGTGTTAGTAGAGTTATTAACTGACTACACAATAAAAAGCAAGTTTAAGACAGATAGAGTACTCTGTTACTTTTTAGCAACACACAAAATAAACTTCAAGAAGAAAAAAACAACAACACACAAGGCAGAAGTCTTCAAAGGGGACAAGGGAAAAGTATGCAATGTGGATTTAGCCCTAATTCTCAGTGGTCACCTGTGGTATACTTGGCTGGGTGAAATAATTGAAGCATAATGCATTGTAAGCATGTGCAGTGTGACAACTAAAAACATACACTGTAGGTATAAATAGCAGTACTAGTATTTGCCATAGACTGTAAACAGAAGATGATAATAATAACTCTTATCATTATTAATATTATTATTAGTAGTAGTAGTAGTATTATTATGGGAAATAAATAATTTCCCCTAGAGATTAATAAAGTATTCTGATTCTGATTCTGATGATCATACCCACTATGATGTCACCTACTTTGTAAATTTGTGAATTAAAAACACCACTGAGAATTAATGATCATTGTGGGTTTTCTCTCAAGGGTTAAATATAGTTAAACATCCACATATTAATGAAAATTAGGATTCACAAATATAGTGTAGTTTTTGGTTAGCAAGCAAGTTTATGACTAAAATACTTCTAAACAAAAAACAAAAATATACTGCTGTGCTATAACTTAGCAGCAAAATAGCATCAACTTTTGGAGGGTTAATGAAGTTGGGCCAGCTAACATGCTAGACTGACCAGGAAAGAATAACTTAACAGGCAAACAGACATCCATGGGAAATAGATTTGTGACTTTATCTGTGTAAACACTTTGCTCATTGGATATGAACCTGTGATTAACAAGGTCTTAGCAAGTGAGCAAATGGTTCCAGGTGACTTCAGGAACCAGTGGATGACATCACAGTTGCTAAATCTACTTTATAAACTTTATATACTGTGTGTGTTTTCCTAACAACTTATAACTCCAAACCCTCTAGAGTGCTAGATGATGATCTTTGTTATAACTCATAACAAAGATCGAATGCACATGTCATTTATTCATTTCAGACACCTCATTTTCGCTCAGTCTTGTTATTTTGGACATTTTGGAGCTAGCACCAGCTAACTTGGCAAGGTGGATTCATAAACTGTACTAATGTAATGCGCAAACAAATATTTCAGCTAATTAGTTTTAAGAAAGAAAGTGCAGAATTTCACCAAAACCAAAGCACAGACTTCCTCCATGATGCAGGCTTAGATACGAAAATGAATGTGTGGATAGATGGTTGTCCCACAAACTTCTTGGATAGAATGTACCACTCAGCAAGCCATGGCATTATCAGATCATTCCAATAAAAAATCCTCCAAAAGCATTATCCACACAAAAACAGTTGAGAGAAGCAGGTCAGTAACTCAAACTGGCATCGACAAGCCCAATCAGACTGGCTAGAACTCTGTTTCAGCACACCTATCAATAAAAACAGCCACGGCTCTAAACTTAAACCTTACCAGTATCCATACTGATGAATTAAAAAACAGTGAGTTCCTACAAAACTGTCCGCACAGGCCAAAACTGTTTTTTTGTGCCAGGCTGTAAACACGCAGTTTATTTGGAGATTTTAACATGAGAGTATATGTGGAATCACTTATTTTAGAGCCAAGACTGGAGTGGCCACAAGTGGAACTGCAGTTTTTGGCACTTGCATGTTGGTTTTGTTTTCCAGACCCAAGAAGTTGCTGCTTGGAAAGCAAATAAAATGTTGGCAGTTTAAAGAGTGTGTTGTACTGAGTTGCTTTTGTAGTCAACCTCAAGTGGTGATTCAAGGAAATGCAGTGATGTCATTTCCAAGCTGGCTCAATTTTTCAGCCTTGGAGTTTGCCACTTTGATGCCAACTCCTGCGAAACTCTGGCTGCAGTGTGGTAGACTAGCAACATATTGACATTTACTGAGATTTTTTTTTAAATTACAATTTATTCCTAAAAGATTTTCTAGGTTGATTTATTGTCTTCCATGAAACCAAGAAAATTATACAAGGACTATACACAGTTTTAGCAGACGGATTAGTATTCACTGTGCCCTTTTAACCAGAATTTGCATTTATTACACAAACAATCTCTCATAAGGGTACAAGACATATGGAAACAAGTGCCTGTGAAGAGCAAATGTGAAAATGGAAAGTAATAGTAAATAGAAAGTAGTCTATATGAGGCGGTTGCCATAACTACTGTGTACAAAATGTATACGTTTGCAGAACACAATGTTGATGCACAGGCGTTTTTTCCAATTTGGTGTTTGTTCATCGATACGTAAAACTTGTACAGCTATAATATTGATTCCATTAGGTAAATCAGTATATTCAGTGTCTAAAAAATTCTATATCTTACTTGCTGTTCTCATTACAATTGGCTCATTACTCCCTCTAATACCATGTACCTTCCAGCTGCTCTTTGTCAGTGGTAATTAGGTGATGATCTGTACCAAAAGATATTAAGATGAATTCTAAGGGCAATGGGTGGTATTAAAGAGGGAGATAAGTCCTTCTTCAAATGCCCCGATTAAGCTGTAAAATTGCCATGGGGCACTTAGGGAAGATAGAGCTCAGAATCTATTTTCAAATGCCAAAAACAGTTCACAAGCGCTTGCCATTTTGTGCATAGAGAATATTGCTGGTGCAGTCTATTGCTTTATGGAGGTATATTGAAATCTCTCACTTTCCACCTACTCCCATCGCGTCATTGAATATTTATCCAATCTCTCCGCCACCATACAGTTATAGTTAGATGAGATATTTATGATCTCCAAAACAAAATGGGTCTATTTATCCTTTCTGAAACTCTGCTTTCACTGACTGCCGATGCAGACATGTAACCACATTTCTTTCTTGGTGAACGTTACAGAGACAATACTTGAACAGCAGCTTGAAAAATGAGAAATGTGCCACTTCAGTCACTTTTGAGTCCCCCTTTTTTCACATTAACATATTTGCAGCATTTATAATCGCAGATGTCTTTAGAACCAGATATGGAGAATGCATTTAGAGACAATGTATCACCTTGACAGCCTGTTACAGCGTCTATGAAGGGTGGTAATTTTTTTTTTTTATTCCTGACTGTGTTGTGACCTTGGAAAACTGAGCTATTTTACTCCAGATGAGCTTAGACCCCCAGACACTCCTCTACATCCACATGTGTTAATAGTGCCAAGTGGGTGTCATTTCAAAAATAATGATGATAGCAAAAACGCTTCCAAATATGCTCACAGTCTAGAAAGTTGTAATCTTCTCTGTTTTGTCGTGCACTGCTGGTCTGCAGGGCTTCTTCCGTTCACTTGTTAAATGTCTTTTGGGAAGTTTTTGTTGAAGGATGAAGGCTAGAGATTCATTAAATGCTGTTGAAAGCAAATTCAGTAACTTTTTTCTTTATTAGCTTCTTCGCTATTTTCTAATCTATAAAGAAATCATTGTCAGATCACCTATACACTCACAGACCACTTTATTAGGCACATTTGATCAGCTGCTTGTTAATGTAAAAGTATAATCAGCCAGTCACGTGGCAATAACTCACTGCATGTAAACATGATTGAGATGACCTGCTGAAAATCAAAGTGAGCATCAGATGAACATGGCTGTTGGTGCACGATGGTCTGATCCGAGTATTTTAGAAACTGCTGATTTATTGGGATTTTCCCCACACAACCATCTCCAGGGTTTACAGAGAGGCCAAAAAAGGGAAAATATCCAGTGAACAGCAGTTCTCTGGGAGAAAATGCCTTGTTAATGTCAGAGGTCAGAGGAGAAAGGCCAGACTGATTCAAGCTGATAGGAAGACAGCAGTAACTCAAATAACCACTCTTTAAAACCAAGGTATGAAGATGTTTTACGATAAAAGGTTGAAACCCCCCCAAAACCTGCTTGGTCGATCGAATCTCAATTTCTGCTATGACAATCAGACACAAACAACATAAAAGCATGGCATCATCATGCCCTTTTATCCATTGCTCAGGCTGCTGCTGGTGGTATAATAGTGATGGGGATATTTTCTTACACTTAGTACCAAATGAGCATCTTCTAAACGCCAAAGCCTGCACGAGCAAGATTACTGAGCATGACCATCCCTTTACGACCACAGTGTACCCATCCTTATGGCTGCTTCCAGCAGGATAACTCGCCAAGTCATTAAGATCGAATGATCTCAAACTGATTTCTTGAGCACAACAATGAGTTTAGTGTATTCAAATGGTTTCCCAAGTCACCAGATCAATCTAATACAGCACACTTAGAATGTGGTAGAACAGGAGATTTGCATCATGTATATGCAACAGACAAATCTGCAGCAACCGTGTGATGCTATCATGTCAATATGATATTGATATGATATATATCATACCTCTTTTTATTCATTTTTGTACAATACAAATCATGAATACAAATTGTTTTGTTACAGATCATGAAATGTAAGAATCTCATTGGAATACAGTGTAGCTACATATCTTAAAATTTCGCGGGACTCCCTTTAAAGTGCAAGAGAGGGGTAAGTATTACTTATCATGGAGAGCAGTATTGTTTGAAAACAGCAACTCTAGCAAGACAGATGAAAGAGAATTTTATTCCAAAGTAATTTTAGAGGTCTCTGTGGGAAAATTAGGTCATCCTACCAACATGTTAAATTGGTCCCAGAGGGGGAAAGGCAGTTACAAAATGTGAACCTAAAAGCAAGTGACTCAATTACATACCATGAAAAAAACAAAAAAACAAAAAGTGAAATGATGATTGTACACTTAGATAGTTATGCAGCTGTTTTCACTGCATATAAGAAGCAATTTCACTCAGAGCTACCACACAAAACGATGTTTGTCTCACTTAGTCTACATTAATCATTTCTCTTTAGTAATTGAGCATTAATGCCAAAGAGTTTAACACGGCAGAAGAAGGCTTTGCTTGTCTCTCCGAGAATCTCAGCAGCAGCAAGAATTCCGATATAAGAACTAGGCTGCTTTTAACAAATAAACACATGAATATTTTATCCAGATTTTTCAAAAGTTTGGCATGTAATTTGAAGTTTGGGGACAGGGAGGGCGGGGGCTGCAGCAGAAAACGCTGTTGCATCAGATGACTAACAAACCTATATGACTATTATTAGATGTCACTGGTAGCTCAAGCAGCCAGTGAATGAGTCACTGATATTCTTTCAGTACAATAAAGTAGGCTTGGCTTTGTCTGACGAGAGGCTTTGTCCATCTGTTGGACAGAACAGTATTATCACATGATAAATCAGGATGATTAACAGACTATATTCTATCCAAGCACGGCTGCAAACTGCCTTTTTATGCAGAAGCCTTATTTTGCTTTAAATTACAGAAGGGCTGAACTTTATGCATTAGGAAAAGAGTGGATGAAACCTCTGCAAACTACTCATGGGCTGCATTATGCTGTATCAAAACTAGTTAGCTCTAACTGTTCCCTGACCAAATTTGGTCATGGTTGTCTCAGATGGCTGATCTAGAAAAATGAAGTAAAATCCAGTCATCACCATGGAGGGCACTTGTGCATGTATTATTTTCCTGCCTTGCATTGATTATTGCATTGCACTTCATGACAGCATTGGCCAGAGCTCACTTCACGCACTCTATCTGATACAGAACACTGCTGCCCAGATCTTAAGAGATATCAATATATTGCCACTACTTCCAGCATTACACTGACTGCCTGTAATTTTCTGCATTGATTTTCTAATTCAACTTATCACTTTTAAAGCATGGCTATGCTCCAAATTATATCAAAGACGTATTAACCACTTATGGGCTGGTGCATTCACAGGGATCGATTAATTGGACTCTGCTGGATGTTCCTTAGTTTCCGCCAGTCAACAAATGCAATGCAAAATGAGTCTTTGCCTTTGGAACCGTCTGCCTGCTAAAATCAGAGCAGTCACTTCTTTAGTGTCTCTTTTTTAAAAAGTGTTTTACTGGGAGGGTTTAATGAATGTTTTAACGTGGCGATGTTTTATTATCCCTATCTTATTTCCTCTTGATCTGTTTGTTTCTTTTATGATCTCAGTTTTAATCAGTACCGTTTTTCTTTTGTTTCTATTTTGAGTGTTTTTTAAGTCTTTTTAATTGGGTGTTTTTTATTTCTTTTCTTTTTTTTAAACATTTGCTTTTGTGCAGCAGTTTGTCACTTTGTTAATAGAGGCACAATATAAAGGATGCCTATTCTTAAAGTTTATTAGAAGGGGAGACATGACGGTGTTAAAATATGCAGACATGAGAGGGCTCACTTTCCAATAGGAGAGACTTTCTAAAAGTCTTGCCTTGAAAGCGTTTATAGCATTGTCCCTGGTTATTCACAAAAAAGTGACAGAAATCGTTTTGTCAAGAGTGACAAAAAATTGAGAGATTTAAAAAAAAAAACAAAAAACCAGGCTTTTTCCTGACTTCCACACAGCAGGCTAATCGTGCCTTGAAAAGGATATGAATGTCGGACTGTCTAGTTTTGGAAAGTTACAGAAATGGTCAGACACAGATGCATTATAATTGTGTTTGCCATTCACTCACACCATTCCCCTTTGTGGTAGTTACTCTAAAGAGCCACTGTGACAAGTGCATGACTCCCACATGAATTATGGATGATCCCACAGGGCAAGCACTGGGCCCAAAAGCTGTTAGGGGCTATGGCCCTCTATGTGTGACAGCCCTCACTCCATACAAATTCACTTCCAGTCAAAACTGACATTCGGTTGTCCTTTCCAATCCACAGTTAACATTGAAGTCTTCATGGTATGTTACAGCTTGGATGTGTGTAACTTTGAGAGAGTCTTGATCTTCTCACTTTATGACATGCATGTCTATTACAAATGAACCACGACATCAACTTGTTGTTCAATATTGGAAGCTGGGAAGATCTGTTGTTTTAACTAAAAAAAAAAGTTTCACTTGACTTCATTTTGTCTTAGATTGTCTGCACTATCAGGTGCTTTTGGTGTATTATCCTCACTTTAGTTCCTTTAAGCTTCTTAAAATTGGATTGACAGTCATCAATTGCAGCTTCTCTGCTCTGTTAATATTGCACCGCTACAGTAGTCTTCTGTTAAATGATCGCATTTCCTTGCTACTGCCTTTAGTCGGTGCCTAGATAGTCCCTTTTATTTGCTGAGAATGTAATAAAAGATAGAATTGAAGCGGTTTAATGTTTTCAGCTTGCTGATATGACACTGTGGACTGAGGCTTCTGGCCTTTTCCCAAACTATTACGCTTTCACTTTAATGGTTGTGAGGAATTGGCAAATACTCAGAGCAAATGTGACTCGCTTTCAGCTGCCCCCTCATATACGATGCCAAGTTTCTGCAAGCTGCGTTTTTAGATACACACTTTTTTTTCACTAACAGGAATTGACACCTAAACTAGTGGCATTTTCATGCTTTTGCTTTTACTCTATTTTATCCAGAATAACGCGAGTGAATGAGCGTAGCATTTGTTTGTAAGAGGGGGAAATGATAGATTAGGAAAGCGGGACGAGCTAGGGGCAGCTTCTGAGCCGTAGCGGTAGGATTAATTCCCTTATTAGTTAGTCTCTGCACTGATGCTACACCATGAAAGTCTAATACCATCATTTTATGGATTTGACTCAATTTAGATTACCTCTCTCTATATTCAGAAAAACAATCACAATGACTCTTTCTGTTTATTCATCCCTTTTTTAAAAATTCGGCTGCCTTCTCGTTTTCATTGTCAGAGATGATGTAGGAGAGCCCGTGAATAAATCTGAGACTGGCAAAGGAAGATGCTATTAGGAAGGAGCCATCCTCATCCCAAACACAAACCACCATAAAACAATAACACCCTGTGCTCTGAAAGATCATTAAGGCAAAGGAAGAAGTTTCTTTACAAGTAAAGGAGAGCAGGATTTTCAAGGTGATTAAAAAGCCATTAGTGGAATGACTCTCGCAGGTAATTCACAAGGTAGTCATTCACTATCCAGTTAGAAACCAGGAAGGGCTCAGACTGAAGAAATGACTGTTATTAGATGAAGATATTATATCAAATTGCCCAAGTGAGAAAGCTCCCCCACAATCTCCTGTCTATGAGCTAAATCGCTGTCATTTGGAAAGATAGGCTTTCATTTCTTCTGGCATTTTCTCATCAAATAGGAGGATCCTGAGAAAAGCTCAAATGTATTTGCCAGGGAATTTGAAGAAAGATTGAATAAAAAATGACTACATTTAATTAAGTCATATGTCGTCTCTCGATATCTCGAAATCATTTCTCTCACAAAAACAAATACAGTGCCATCTTTTTTTTAAAAAACAAACAAAAACAAAACAGCAACAACAAAACATGTACAAATAAAACTCTTACACACACAAAAAAAATATTACCGAACTCTAGGAAGCCATTATTTTGATGTGTTATTGAGTTGTACACAGCATGACTTTCTAATGTATATTTGTACTCTACATTGACCACACACTCTGCTTCTATTTCAGATTATAATCATGATGTAAATCTATTTCTATTCATGGCTTATTACTTCCCATCTTTCACTCCAAGCTTCATTATTTTTTGAAGATTGCTTCTTAGTATTCGAGTTCAGCAGCTGATTTGTTCAACAAATTCAACAAAGGGACGGAAGGTTGGTCTGCAAAATTGACGTAAAGCTCGCTATTGCAGATGTGGCACTAGTTCTGTCTGTATTTCCATTTCCCACCAGTGTTTTCTCTGTGCTGACTTAGAAAGTCTCACTTTCCTCTTTTAGCAGGTCCTGTTGTTTTCCACGTGTAATCATCATTCTTTCGGGCTAATTGTTGAGAAAGGTGAAAATATACATGCTGAGAGCCAAGAAGTCTTAACTGCAGGCCTAATTTAAAACAGCATTTCCATCAGGAAGCTTCATTGGGCTCTCTTGGCCTAATTGGATGGATTCACAAAGCAACTGGCAAAGACTATTTTGATATCTCTGTCAAACCTCCAAGGCAGAACGCTGCACTTCTCTATTTTCTTTTACCCAAGCGAATTGGAGGTGGGATCTGTTAAAATTCATAAGATGTGCTTTTGTAAGACGTTTCCAGACATCTATATTGCTGTGTTTCGGGGGTTTGGAGGTTTACTCTGCCAAGCTTTAACTTTGCTGGCATCTTTCAGGTTTGCTTATCCTTGTATGGTAGCCAGGTATGCACTCCAGGCACAGATCACATGTGAACCTGGGCACAGAGATAGGAAATATGCTGCGCTGTAGAAACTACAGATAATATTCTTCTTTAGTTTTTTGTAAAACTGCCAGATCCTCCTCAAAATGTTCTCAGATATGTTGAGTCGTACTTAGAAGTCATCCAAGGGCATGTGGCTCATGTACTGTAAACGATACAACAAAAAAAATCTAATAATAAAATAATAAATGAACTAAGAGGGAAAATGTTTAACTCCTTAGCATCCATTGGAGCCTTCAACACACTTGTTGTGAAGTTCTAGAAGGAAACTTTCTTGATAATCCTCTCAAGGCTACAAGTCACCTCTGTTGCTTGTACACACCTTTCCCTTCCAGTCAACTTTCCATTAATATCCTTTGATACAAAACTCTGAGAATAGCTAACGTTTTCAGCAATGACCTTCCGCGACTTAGTTTCCTTTTGGAAGTTGTTGACGATTGTCACCTGGACACCTGTCAGGTCAGCAGTAGGTCCCCAGACTGTACTGAACTAGATAGAGAGACGGTATTTATGCTGTCTAAATGGTAACTTTAAATTAAATATTCTAAGAATTTAAGATGTTGGATTTTTGATTTTCAGAACTTAGAAGTCATAATCAAAATTTTAACCACAAGGACTTAGATTATACCAGTAGCATACCTTTATCACACATTTATTCCATCAGGCTTGCGGCCTTGACAAAAGAAGTGTCTATATTCACACAGAAAGTACAACAGCACAGGAGGAACAAACAGCCGAAAGGATTATTTAGTCGAAGAGCAGCCTTTTTCCTCCGAATAACTAAAGAGGTGGCTTTCATTGTCTTGACTTACCGGCATAACGCCACCACCGTAGAGGTCAAGCAAAACTACAGCAAAAGTCTACAGAAAATGTAATTTAACAGAAATAAACAAATGATAATAATAATAGCAAATAACTTTAACAATCTACTTCATTCTTCTGCTACTTCTGTTCCAAACTAACTTTGTCTATTTCTTTATTTTTATGTGGATGGCTGTGTCTCTCTATTGTTTGTGTTTGCATAGCAAAAAGGTTGTAGCAAAGGAGAGAAGGATGGTTTATGTTATGTTTGCGTGTTTGAAAGGACAATGAAAAAAATCTAAAAAGTTGTTTTCCACAGACCTGGCTTTCCTTTTTACTGTCTCTGCAAATGACACATGCAGTAGTCATAATAGACCCGCTTTGTAGAAGGCAACCCAGTTATGTCTTTATGAATAAAAAACATAATTCATACGTTTGTAGTGTGTATCCCAGCGTTACTTGTGCCTTCATGTTTTACAGTCAGTGATTTCTGTTCTGTTAGCTCTGGATTGAATGCATGACCTAGTTAAAATTGAAATTGCTTTTTTATTTTGATGATAGTGACACATTAAGTAATATTTTGCATTTTCTTTCCTTTTAGATGGCATCTTTGCTGGGAGCCTCTTTGGTGTTTCGGGACAGGCGTGCACATATGATACTATATTGTAAAATGCAAGCAGCCAAGCGTGACTGCTTCACTGTTAAACTATAACATATTATGTCATTCCTAAGGGGATTCGTAGACTTAACCCCTCACTGGTTTGACGATACAATGTTCTTGTTTGAGTCAGTAGTTGGTGCAGATGGAGGTTTGTGGAAATGGAAAAGACACAAGTGGAAGCCGCAGCTTATGTGAATAGCACTCTGAGAAATGATTCGCTTTGGCTGTGGGAGATAGGGCCAAAGTGATTCCCTTCAGACTTCAGGCCTTTATTAATGTCCCACTGCAGGTTTTCTCTAAGGGACGCATGACCGAAGACAAGCTCCCACTTTCATCTCCCAGTTAATGAGAAAAGGCCAGATAACCATTGAGCCCCTTCAGGCTGGAGCCGAGATATGAAGGCCAAGTTCTTGTTGTAATCTCCTAACATAAAGCTTCATGCTTCATTGCCTTAGGATCCAGGACCACTTCAATAAGTCAATATATACACATTTAAACATCATGTACAAGATATGTATTTTCTCTTGTAGAGGATGTCACGATATTGCTCTAAGAGTATAACTCTCTTTCTAAGGATGATCATGAACTCCTCCACATTCTCAGATTTGCCTTCAATAGCTGTTGTGCCTTTTCTCAAAATCATTAAAGTTCGACTAGTGAATAACTGAGGTTAACTGGGAAAATCTGACCTTTAATATACAGTCTATGCAGAGGAATTATGGTTGACTTGGGTAGGCATCAACAAAAATGCTGGTTTTCATAAGCTGGTATATTAAAAAAAATGAGGCTTCTTTGTGTATAACTGATACATTTTTAACTTGTTTTTTGTAGAGGAGTCCAAGGCCATAACACCACTGCCGGTGTAATGAAGTTAAGAATAAGAATGTGTACCTGTGACTTGTTTGAACAGTCACAGGTACATCGAGTACATAGGAATATAATGGACAAGGTCAGACAGCAGATTCAGATTTTGCATATTTATACCAATGAGGACATTTCTGCCTGGGTAAAGCTATGCCTAGGCTGAATGCTGCATTTAGCTCTAACTTGTAAAGTAAATTATTGACTAATGAGAATGCTAGAACACCTAAAGTACGTGTGATCTCAGTGGAGTAATTTCGAAGGGAATCTAGGGAGCCAATAAGTGAAAACCCAGCTTGAAAAACACACAAAATCAAGGTAGTAAATCTACTATCGACAAAGCTACCAAAATAACTCAAACAGAAAAAACCCCCCAATAATCAGATGTATAAAGAGCTTTAATTGAACTGCTGAGAGCAACTAACAAAGAGGTTGCGATGTTCAGCCATGATATAATGGAGACACACCAACCAAGCAAAATCTAATATTCACATTATCTTGATGCATGCTCAATCATCCAGGTAATTAAATCCCAAAAAATTACTGATCAAGGAACTGACCTCACAGCCCATTGTTCATCCAGTGGGCTAGTTTCAGTCATTGTGCAAAGGTGCTGTTTATAAGATTGGGGAAACCCACAGCCAGCTGAGACTGAAGAAGTCACTTGGATGAGTGACGACACGTTTCTCCCACTTAAAACGCTACGTCCAGATGAACCGAATCAACCTTTTGGGACTAATATTCACATTGTCCATTGTTACTCCAGAAAACAAACAAAAAAGGCATCACACACTACCTGCTACTTTTCTTAAAGGTAATGCAGTAAAGAGACTAATACATTATCCTACTTGCTACTTTAGTTTCTTGTTGTTCTGTAAAATGACCTGAAATGCGTTTGTCTCGTAATTACCTGTTAGCAATACTTTGGCTAAAGTTCTAAACACTGGCACAAATCCCTATGCTCATGGGCACACACACATGCAATTTTTCTTTTCTTTCTACTTTAGAAACATGTACAGGTGGAAATGGAAACTACAAGCCTGACTTCTCATGACTGCCTTTATTACCTAATGAAGTTCGGGGTCTGGCTGCCTGGCTAGCTTCTTGGCTAGCTTTGTGTTAGCATGCTATCTGTGCAGATGGAAGGACAGATTAGGCTTTGCCACAAAACATCTAAAAGAGCAGGCACAGTATGGAAGAAAAATCCAACGGATAGATGAAACCAACATTAACATGCACCAGAAAGATGGGAAGAGAAAAGTATGGAGGAGAGGAACAGCTCATGATCTGAAGAAGCATCCCACATCATCAGTCAAAAATGGTAGTGGCAGTGTTATGGCAGTGTTATGGCATGGGCATGAGTGGCTGCCAGTGGAATCAAGCCATTAGTGTATATTGATGACGTGACTAGTGATAGAAGTATTACAATGAATTCTGAAGTTTAGACTCTGCTAAGATTCAGCCAAATGCTGCACGACTGAATGAATAGTGCTTGACACTGCACGTTTTTCACCTGACCTCAACCAAGTAGCGCATGCTTTTAATATATTAGATACCAAACTGAGGGCAGAAATACACACAAATAAGCAGCAACTGAAGTCAGCTGCAGTAAAGACCTGGCAGAGGATCTAATTCATGGTTTCTAAACTTCAGGCATCCATTGAAAGAACAGAATTTTAATGGAGTTATTAAAAATAATCCAAATATTTAAAATTATGTTATGTTAGCTGTAGTCTGTCAAATTACTTACTCACAATTACATGATCAGTGGTTGAATTCAACTACCCTACGGACCTAACTGTATGAGTAATAGTGGGAAAGAGTTTAAACAAAGGGATGTCTGTACAGCTGTGAAATTTGTCTTCCCTTTGTTTACTAAAGATCCCAGTTGTAGTGCAGACTTGATATATTCAAGAAAACTCCCTTTTTTCCTTTTTCATTATCTCCCTCTCAGTGAGTCTCCTCTCCGTTGTCAGTGATTTATTGAAGAGCCCTTTGGAAACTTGGTATAAAATTCTAAAATAAGCACTTTGCTTGTAAATTCCCCAGGAGAATTCATGAAAGCTCAAGCTATGATACATTTTTCACTAAATCAAGCTGGAAGAGAGAAATTTCCCAAAAACTTTTAACAATTTAAATCATGTGAAAATGTCACATCACAGAACAGTCATTCCTTCAGGCACCAAAAGGTATGTGTGGGATTATCATTCAGCTGCAGACATCAATATCAATTATCAGTCTTCTAACTTATGTCTTCTCACCCTTCCCTTCCCTCTCTAAACTGCTCTATTTCCAATCTTCAGTCCTATTAATGCATTTCTGTAATTGCATTAGAAGCAACAAAGAGGAAATAGTGCAAAATGTATGCTCCAGAAAGAAAGTTATTCCTCTGCATCTGCAGGTAATTGAATTTTAATTGTTAATCAGAAAGGGCATTTTCAATTGAGTGAGTATCTGGCAGAAGAAGAAGCGACAGAACACAGTGAGAAAAGACATTCTTATTGTTATACTGGTCATGAAATAAACCATTCTGTATGGTAACCAGTTTAGAAGTATATTTAGGCTGCCACAGAGGCATCACAGTGCAGATTGCACAGTCAAACACAATACCACTTTTGTGCCCTTGCATACATATTACCTAAATCTATAGCAAACACAGGCCTGCACCCAGCATGTTTTCTTTTAAAAATTACTTCGAGCTAATTTTGTGTTTGCAATTTGTCCTGAAGGGCAAGATGATGCAAAACAGATCGCACCCCTAGTTTATTTAGTGACAGCAGACCCATCAGGAGGACTGAAGAACATATGCATTCCCTAGAGCTGACACACATGCCATTAGTTTGAATACTTTTCATACATTAGGAAAGTGTAGTGCATTTGTGGTATTGTTATGTTCAAATGTGGAACAACTGCAGACTTAAAAAATACTTTTTTTCTTTCTTTATTCGGTTGGGATGGGACATCCTTTTGAAACCCCCGTTATCAATCATTTGGCAAAGAAGTTTGGGTGTATTGTTATGGTGGAACATCATTTTTCGCACACTCATGCATGCACGCTCTCTTGCGTTCTCTTCATTCTGCATTTTGTAGAGCAAACATTTAAGTTAGACATGTAATGGTCCTGGGATGTTGACCCTTGAATCAATCATTTTCATGGACCTTTGTATTTTAATGTTTAGTTTTTTGTTTCTTTTTCTTTTTATTTCGATTGAGATTTATTTAGTTGAAGTGTGTGTTGTTTTCACAGGTTTCCTCTTTGTATCATTCTGTGTCAAGTTTAAGTGCATTGGTGCTTGTTTTTGTGTCCACCAGTTTTCTGTTTTATTTTGTTGGTCATTTGTCTCGTTGTGTCTCAGTTTAATTCCCTGACATCATTTTCTTAATTTGTTTCACCTGTGCCTTTCTTCTCCGCAGCTGTGTCTAATTCCCTGGTTATCCCAGAGTGTGTCTCTGTGTGTCTATATAGCCCCAATTTCCCTTTTTCCCTTGTATGAGTGTCTGTTTCAGTTATTCCTGCCATTGAGTATATTGACGTTTGATTGTGTTTTGTTCCCTCCTGACCGCCACTGAGAAGATATTATTGAAAATAAAAGTGTCACTTTCCATTTTGGTTTGCAGGGTCATGAAACACATGATTGTAACTTGCTCATTTATGTTAACTGACTTATTTCTTGGTGAGCTTGAAGAAACAAATTGATTTGAGTTTGATATGAGGTTCAGCATTTAAGCATTTGGCTTATGGTGAGTTACTTAATCAGCATTTAAAAGCATTTTATTGGCAATAAAGCTAACAGTAAAATGGGCAAAACAAATATTTAACAATAAGGTAATTTAGGCTGTAAACCATTTTTTCTAACTGTTGTTTAAAACATCTGGCTTCTGTCCTGTCAACATTTACCAGTAAGTGCTAATGCAGCTTTTTTCTTTACTGTGAGTGCTACTCACTGCACTCAAACTGGGAAAAATCCCTTATATTAAGTTTAGATTTAAAGAGAAATTCATGTCAAATTAAGGTTTTATGTAGTAAATATCTGCATAAGTCTGTTTTATAAACAAGATCCTACAACTATGAAATAAAATTCAGACAAGTAAGGCTTGTGATTGATGTGTCACGCTGTCAACTCTGTTCTCTGCTCGCAGTCATCAGGTTGTCGCATTGCTGTGATCCAACAGTACATATATATGAAAGTGTTTGAAACCGAACAAGGCTCTCAGGCAGTAGAGCTCACTTTTCTCTGGCCTTAAGTATTCTTAATTGCTGATGGGAGTCAACTGTAGAAAAAGGTGGCACCTAAGGCAGGCGATATGGCAGGACACACCCTCACAAGGTCAATATTAGGAGGCCCTGCTAGGGCACATGGCCTGTAAAGGAATAATGGAAATAGTTCCTATACCAGATAGGTTGTAAAGTATTACGAGTTTCACACTGAGGAAGCAAAGGTTTGTTGTATTTTATTTAGTTTGACCATCTGTTTTATGTATTTCTTATGAAGCTGTTAGAGCACATAGCTGCTGCCATTCACTGACTTCACTGAATTGTTGACTTCATTTTCTCCAGTGAACTGTCATATGATACCTTTACAAATCAAAGCAGAGGTGTATTTTCAAGGTGGATCTATAGTTTGCAGTTATAAAATTCATAATAAATTAATTAACTCTCAAATAAAATCATCCAATTTCAAAATAGGCCTGAAGAGGAAAATATACAATACATTAGTATTTAAAGCAATCGAGACACTTGAAGCAGCATGTAAGAGATCCTTTTGGAGGTCGGGTAAATT